>NW_027362662.1:300000-552500 GCF_042186555.1 Aquarana catesbeiana | reverse complement strand
TATTTGCTTTAGACAAATCAACACCACAGAACATTCCAGCAAATTTTAACGAGGGTGGGGGTGGGGGGGTTGTGAAATCTAGATAATTGCTCATTAGCAGCACACTATTTGGAGTGAGTTTAGGTGGTGGGGGGGGGGTGGGTTGTGAAATCTAGATAATTGCTCATTAGCAGCACACTATTTGGAGTGAGTTTAGGTGGGGGGGGGGGGGTGGGGGGGTTGTGAAATCTAGATAATTGCTCATTAGCAGCACACTATTTGGAGTGAGTTTAGGTGGGGGGGGGGTGGGGGGGTTGTGAAATCTAGATAATTGCTCATTAGCAGCACACTATTTGGAGTGAGTTTAGGTGGGGGGGGGGGTGGGGGGGTTGTGAAATCTAGATAATTGCTCATTAGCAGCACACTATTTGGAGTGAGTTTAGGTGGGGGGGGGGTGGGGGGGTTGTGAAATCTAGATAATTGCTCATTAGCAGCACACTATTTGGAGTGAGTTTAGGTGGGGGGGGTGGGGGGGTTGTGAAATCTAGATAATTGCTCATTAGCAGCACACTATTTGGAGTGAGTTTAGGTGGGGGGGGGTGGGGGGGTTGTGAAATCTAGATAATTGCTCATTAGCAGCACACTATTTGGAGTGAGTTTAGGGGGTGGGGGGGGTGGGGGGGTTGTGAAATCTAGATAATTGCTCATTAGCAGCACACTATTTGGAGTGAGTTTAGGTGGTGGGGGGGGGGTGGGGGGGTTGTGAAATCTAGATAATTGCTCATTAGCAGCACACTATTTGGAGTGAGTTTAGGGGGTGGGGGGGGGGGGTGGGGGGGTTGTGAAATCTAGATAATTGCTCATTAGCAGCACACTATTTGGAGTGAGTTTAGGGGGTGGGGGGGGGTGGGGGGGTTGTGAAATCTAGATAATTGCTCATTAGCAGCACACTAAATACACTCAAACAAAATACATTCCAAATGAGTAGACTAGGTGGATATGTTCCCATCACTTCATGCTGGGAAGGTTATTGAAGGAAAATATACATGCATGACAAAAAATAACAGTAAAAAATTCCAGCATGTGTGAGGATAAAAAGGGGACATTCACACTATATTGCAATGATGGTAAGTAGTGTTTGAAGCAAGAAATACATCACATTATCAAAGATTACATAAAAGAACATGTGATGCTAATAAAAGAAAAATATCTTACCTTAATATAGTCCTTCTGCAGGACCTGTATGATGGCAGAACAGGTCTCTGGGATAATGATCCCCAGAGCCTGGGGGGAGATGCCTGTCGAGAACTTAAGGTCCTGCAGGCTTCTCCCTGTGGCCAAATACCGCAAGGTAGCGACCAGCCTCTGCTCCGGAGTGATGGCTTGCCTCATGCAGGTATCCTGCCTGCTGATATAGGGGGTCAGCAAAGCCAACAAACGGTCAAAAACGGGGTCCGTCATCCGGAGAAAGTTCCTGAAATCCTCAGGATTATTCTCACGGATCTCACGGAGCAAAGGCATGTGACAGAACTGGTCACGCTGAAGCAACCAATTCTTGGTCCATGAACTCCTCCTCGCCCTGTTCATGGACTGGTCTTGGGCTGAAGAATAAACTACAGCACCAAGCACATACAATGCACGAGCTCTACGACGAGTACGTACAGGTAACATGGCTTCAAAACGGTCGGCTGGTCAGAACGCACTAAACAGAACGCACTGAAGAACAGCAAGGCCTGTGAAGAACGACCTGAAAATCAGGAACGAGCGGCCAATAAAACAAAGATTTCTCAATGCCAACTGACCAAACGCACTGAAAAGCAGATACAAACCTCACAAGCACAGACTGAACAACAGTTAAAACGAACTGAAAAATACGAGTCTCACAAGCGCGAATCGTCTCTCACCAAACTTCTACTAACACGAGATAAACACGAGATTAGCAGAAGGAGCCCAAAGGGTGTCGTACGGGCTATTGAACTTCCGTTTTATAGTCTCGTCGGACTTGGTGTACGTCACCGCGTACTAGGCTGTCGTACTTTTGTGTGGTCGTGTGTGTGCAAGTCCGTTCGTAAGAAAGTCTGCCGCAAGTCCGCCGAAGGTACGTCGGAAGTCTGTCGGACAGGCTGTCGGACTTTTGTAGACGAAAAGTCCGACCGTGTGTACGCGGCATAAGTTGTTAGACCCTGATCTGTGCCGTCCTGGAGGAAATCCAGGATTGCAGGGATCTCCTGCTGGGAAGTCCCCCTCGCCTGACACAAACGCAAGAAGACTCCCCAGAATTAGGGGTAAATACGCCTGGTAACTGGCTTCCTACTCTGTAACAGGGTGTCAATTACGCTCTCTGAACATCCCCCTCTGCCGCAGGCTCTCCCTTTTAAGAGCCAAGCCTCTAGCTTGAAGAAACCAGGGTTTGGGTGGCAGACTGGACCCTGTAGGAGAAGGTCCTGCCACTCCGGAAGATGTTGTGGAAGGGACACGGACCAATTTGCCAGAGTAGGGAACCAGGTCTTCTTGGGCCACCAGGGAGCGATTAAAATCAGTCTGCGTGTTGCTATGGCCATTTGTATAGGGACTTTATTGCAATAATATGGAGTTAGATATATTATTTAAGAGCATATGTTTACAGAGGCTCTTCCCCATCATTGATATGTAAATAAACCAGTTGGATAGGTTTTGGAGCTGAGCAAAGGAAGTTGGTATGCAGGAAGTCAGGGTCTTTTGAAAGAAACATGTGTTCGGAAAGGAGATGTGTTTGGAAGGATAAAAAGTAAGACATGGATGCGAGGAGCTCGAGAACAGTTGGAGCCATTTTGAGTTGGACTGAGCAAGGAACCATGAAGGACATTACATCCTGACCCCTAAGTTGAGTAACTGTTTAGTTTACTTAATGCGTACATATTCATATTTGTAGGCATATTTTTGTAAGCTATGAGTTGTATTCTACAGTTGTATGTGCAGTTTTTTCCTGTTTAGTAAAGCATTGTTACACTACAGAAGTCTAAGCTTCCTTGGTTTTACCGCAAGAACTTTAATAGATAGACGCAAAGCATAACAGTCTGCCCTCGGACTAACTCAACTTCTGCACTATCTTTGGGATCAGAGCCAAGGGGGGAAAGGCATAGGCTAAGTGGAAGTCCGAGTCTTTGGCCAAAGCATCCACCCCCTCGGATCCCTTCTCTCTGGACAGTGAAAAGAACCTCTTCACCTTCCTATTCCCTCTGCATGCGAAGAGATCTATCTCCGGTCTGTGGAAGCGCCAACACACAAGAGAGTACACTTCGGAGTTAATTTCCCACTCCCCCACTCTTCCAGCTGTCGACTGAGGTAGTCCGCTTCGACATTGCAGACCCCCTTTATATGCACTGCTGAAATTGAGGGGATCCTCTGTTCCGCCCACTCCAGAAGTTCCTGAGTCAAGCCCTAAAGAGCGCGGCACCTGGTGTCCCCCCAGTGATTTAGGAAGGCCACCGTGGTTGAATTGTCAGAAAGGATCTGAGCCTCTTTGCCCCGGATTCTTTCTACGAAAGCCTGTAAGGAAGAGCCCCTCTAAACTTGGTTCCAGACACCCTGGGCCCGCATTCTTCCAGATGGGCCCCCCAACCCCAGGCATTGGTCGTCACCCTGAGGGGTTGGAGCGGAGCCCAGAGGTGACCCTCCCCCAACCTCTGAGGGTTGAGCCACCACTGCAAAGACTCATTTACCCCTCCTGGAACAGAGACCTTTTCATCTAAGGATCCCCTTTTTCCACCCCAGGATAGGAGGAACTGCTGGAGAGTCCTGGAGTGGCGCCCACGGCACTGCAGGAATACAAGCTGTCATTAACCCAAGGACTCTCATAAATAACTCCTCTGAAGGAGAACTCCTCTGCCTCTAGGAGGGACGAGACTGCAACTATCAGGCTCTCTACTTTCCCCGGGGGCAACATGAGCTTCTGTGCTGCCAAAGCTACCAGGAACCCTAGATAAACCTTGGTCTGCGCTAGAATCAAAGATAATTTTTTTGGCTGATTAACCACCCCAGGGACTCCAAGGTACTTACTACTTTGTCCAGGTCGGACAGTAGGAGATCGCGACTCTCGTTGTAAACCAAAAGGTCATCCAGATAGGGGATCAGTGCTATCCCTTGGAGATGGAGGTACGAAGCCAGCTCTGCAAGGATCTTTGTGAGAACTCTCGAGCTGGCTGCCAGCCCAAAGGGTAGGGCGCAAAACTGCCAATGCTCCAACACTCTGACACGAGAGAATCACAAACTGTAGAAATTCCTGGTGCCCTGGGAAAATGGGGATGTGAAGATAGGCGTCTTTTAGGTCTACCGTGACCATAAACACCTCCTTCAGAAGATGCTTCCTGACTTCTTGTACCGTAGGAACCTGTTTAGCCTTCTTAAATTTATTATAAGGCGGTGCTTTCCCAAGGACTTTGGGACCTCAAAGATGTGAGAATAAAACCCTCGACCGCATTGCTCTACTGGGACAGGCACTAACACCCTGCTCTGCCAGCTGCCTGACACTCTGAAGACAACCCACCACTTTCTGCTGATCCCTGGGTAGGCAGGTTAGAAAGAAGCTTGGGGGAGGTGAGGAGAGTAGTTCCAACCTGTAGCCCTTATTATCCATAGTATGTGGGGGCTTTGAGTGATCCTTTCCCACTGAGTAAAAAAGTGAGAGAGCCCCCCCCCCCCCCCCCCCCATCATCACTTGGGATCTTTGTCAGTGAATTTTGGGCCGGAAAAAGGGGAGGCCTCTTTTTTGCTTGCCCTTACCAACACCCCATTTCTTGCCTTCCTTCTTATCCCTGAACCCATTCTTAACTTGGGGGCCTCAACAAAAGTCTTCCCCTATCTTTCTTAGGCTTTACCGGAAACTTCTTGCCCTTCTCTGTAGACCTAGAAAGGGCCTGGTCCAACCCAGAACCAAAGAGTAGGGAACCCTCAAAAAGGTAGACCACACAAAAGGTGTCTTAGATGTGTTGTCCCCATCCCAGGTCTTAACCAACAAGGTCCTCCTTGCGGAATTCAGAAGAGCCGCAAACTTAGTGGTCCTACGTACTGTTTCAACAGCTGCATCTGCCAAGTAGGCTACGGTTCTACTAATCACCTCCAAGGAGTCCTGTTTGGACTTGTAAGTTCGTGACACGTGGTCCATCAACTTTGTGATCCACATGTCTGCGTTACTGGCCACACAGGCCGATGCCAAGGCTAGACTCCCGCAGCATTGGCCTCCCAGGCCCTGCGCAGAAGGGTCTCGGACCATTTGGTCCCCGATATTGTCTGCATCCTCGAAGGAGAGGTCAGATTGTTTGGACACCTGTGCTAGGGAAGCATCTAGTGTGGGTGTCTTAAAAAAATTTTTCCTCCTCTTCCTCCTTGAAGGGGCACCTGCGTTTCCAGGTCTTAAAAAAAAAAAAAAAAAAAAAAAAAATTTAAATTTAAAGATGTGTACATTGAAAAGGCAACTTCTCGGAACAATCAATGTCAAGCTTGTGAGGTACAACCAATACTTCATCCTGTATTATGAAAGGTCGAAACCAATATTGAAGGCAATAAGAAATACACAACATTCTTATCTACACGTAAGAAACCTCTCTAGCAGGTTGTACTGAAGGCGAGACTGTCCGAGGTGGGATATCCCTAAATTAGGGTAGAGAACGCTATCCTGTACACACCATATTTCCATCTATTTATTTTAAAATAATTAGAAAAGAAGCATTAGAAAGAATGGAGGGAGAGGTAAGAAGGGAGGAAAAAAAAAAGGGGAAGGGTGGTGGAGGACTGGAGGGGTCACCTCCCAGAAGAAGGCATCAACAGCATCAGTCAGGCAGTGGGAACCTCAGACGAAGAATCTTAACTAGGTATATTGGAGGAATTCATACGAGAAGAGGATCTAGTGAATCCATCTGGACTTGTGTTCCTCTGACTTATCCCGCAAAGCTGCTGTTAGATCTTCTATTTGCTCTATGTCCTTCACTCTCGCAAACCACTGGGCCACCATTGGGGCAGACTGTTGCTTCCACAGAGGCAGAATGCAAGCCCGTGCAGCATTAAGGAGGTGTTTGAGAAGTGATTTGTGGTAATGTTTCCTTGACAATGGGGTGAGGTTAATCAGGATCGCAGCTTGTAATGAAATGTCTGTGAACTTATGTATGAGCTTAAGCACTGGTTGCCAGAAAGTGGCAAGCGTAGGACACTCCTAAAAAATATGTAGAAGGGTACCCGAATGGAGGCCACAACACCAGCAACGATCCGTCTGAAGAGGGAATATTTTTGCCAGAACTGATGGGGTTCTATACCAATGCATCAACATTTTGTATGTGGTTTCCTGGTACCTACTGCATAGGGAGGATTTCTGAGCAAAAAAAAAAAAAAAAAGTATTTTCACCTTTTGGGGTTCAGTAAAGGTAGCTTGCAAGTCTCTCTCCCATTTTGCTAAGAACAGAGGGTCTTCTGTGACATGGAGATCCAAGAAGGATTTATACGAGGTTGATAAGGAACTCGATCCAGCCCTCTCCCAGACAAAGCTCCTCAAAAAAGAGTGGAGCTTACGAGTAAAGAGAGCCGGGCTAGGCAACGATCTTCTTAGGAAGTGTGATAATTGAAAAGTCCCCCAGTGATCCAGTTTAAGAGGGGATTGTCCAGAGAACAAAGTCTCTGAAGATATCCAACCAGACGATCACAAGAGCTGCCAGGCCCTCAGAAGTCCCTAGGAGTTTTGCAATAGAAAAGCCAGATCGGTGAGACCGGGTACAAACCCAGGGTGCCCTATAATCAGAGTCATTGGGGAAGGAAAACTGTTTAGTGAAGATAGTCGGAAAAACCTGTTCAGTTCCATTAAAGTGGGGCCAATCAACAGATGAGTGGTTAAGTGTGCAACATGGGTTTTCCCTGTCCAGGGCAGGCCAGGAAGCGGAGCCTGGGCTGCCTCTTGTTCCAGCGATACCCAGATTTTCAGGGTACTGTGTTGGCACCAGTCCACGACCCTGGTCATATGCACCGCAGTATAATATAGGGCCGGGTCAGGAAAACCCACTCCACCCTTCAACTTAGGTCGTAACAGTAACGCTCTGCCAAGGCAGGAGTCTGGGCATCCCATTCATCTTAAGTACTGTTAGAAACCATGAAATCAGACCGAGACAGAAGTACAGTTAAATCACACTTGTTTAATAATAAAAGTAAATAGAACAAATGTAGTCAAAAACATAGCCAGAGTTCAGGAACTGGAACGGATAGTCAGACAAGTCAAACATCAGGAAGCCGGATATGAGCGTAGTAAAACACCAAGCAGGATCTGGAGCCAGAAGGGATTTCAGCAAAGCAATCTAACAGGAATGCAGGAGAGCGTCTGTGATGTTAACGAAGGCGAAGGCAGAGATGCTCTGGGCTGGATGGCTTAAGTAGGCAGGACTGAACAGCAGGATATCATCAACAGCTGGGTACCCGTGGAGAGGAAGGAGCTGGCAATTAGCTGACAGCTGAGCGGCCAGCTCAGAAAAGGAAGGGCTGAGCCCAGCCCTGACAGTATCCCCCCTCCTTAACAACCCCTCCCCCTCGGAGGACCACCAGGCTTGAGGGGAAAACGTCTATGGAAATCACGGAGGTGGTCAGGGGCATGTACATCCAAGGATGAGACCCAAGAGCGTTCCTCCGGATTATACCCCTTCCAATGCACCAGGTACTTTATGCGCCCACGAAACCTACAGGAGTCAACAATGGACTGTACTTCATACTCCTTATGGTTCTCAACCTGTACAGGGTGAGGACGTGGCATTGAGGTTGTAAAGCGGTTGCAGACCAAAGGTTTTAATAAGAAAACATGACATATATTCGAAATATGCATGTTAGAAGGAAGGTCTAATGTGTAAGCCACTGGGTTAATCCTGCGAAGAATACGGAAAAGCCCAATAAACCGAGGGGCGAACTTCTGTGAGGGAACACAAAGTCGGAGGTTGCGAGATGACAGCCAGACCCTGTCCCCAACCTGGTAGGAAGGCGCAGTCAGGCATCTGCGGTCAGCATGGACTCTGTACCTATCATTAGCATGTCGCAAAGCCTCCTGGACTTGTGCCCAAGCAGAACGAAGACCACGGAGATGCTCCTCTAATGCAGGAATACTCTGTGGAACAAATGAGTCAGGCAACATGGAAGGTTGGAAACCATAGTTCGCCATAAAACAGGGACAATCGGGAAGCAGAATTCAAGGCACTATTGTGAGCAAACTCTGCCCACGCTAATAGGTCTGACCAGTTGTTATGATGGTCAGAAATATACGAATTGCTCCAAGGACTGATTGGCTCCTCTTCTGCCCCATTAGACTGTGGGTGATACGCAGGAGGAAAAGCAAGCTGAATTCCCAACTGTGCACAAAAGGCTCGCCAGAACCGGGACACAAACTGACTACCCCTGTCCGAGACAATCACCTTGTCTCGGACAGGGTGAGCCCATGTAAGCTAAAGATCTCCCGAGCAGAAATGGAAGGCAGTTCCTTAGAAGTGGGCAAATTCTTAAGTTGAATACGAGACATTTTTGAGAACCGGTCAACCACCATAAAGGATAACTGTGCTGCCCTGGGAGTTGGGTAACTCCACAATGAAATCTATAGACAGGGGGGTCCAGGGCCTCTCTCCATTGGGTATGGGTTGTAGGAGGCCCACTGGAATATGTCATGGAGTCTTACTCTGAGCACACACGGAACAGGCAGCTACGAAGGCGGTTACATCAGCTTGTAGACTAGGCCACCAGAATTGTTGGGAAATGGCCCAAATAAGGTTGATTCTTCCCAGAGTGGCCAGCAGCCTTGGGAGAATGGCAAGTCTGGAGCACGGCAGTACGGAGACTCTCTGGGACAAAGCAGCAGTCACAAGGGTTCTCAGGAGGAGCATGGACCTGAGCAGCAAGAATTTTGTCACCCAAAGGAGAAGTGAAACTGGTGCGAACCGTAGACAGAATACAATCAGGAGGAAACGCAGGAACCGGAACCAACTCCAACGTGGAGGAAAATTGTTGTGACAAGGCGTCAGCCCTTACATTCTTAGTTCCGGGTAAGAATGAGACAATGTAATTGAAACTTGACAAGAAAAGAGCCCATTGCGCCCTTCTGGGAGAGAGGCATTTAGTCTCAGACAAGAATGTGAGATTCTTATGGTCAGTAAGAATGAGAACCGGCACAGTGGTACCTCCATTCTTTCAGGGCTAAAATGATCGCCAACAGCTCTCTGTCACCAACCTCGTAATTGCACTCCGCAGGTGACAAATTCTTGGAAAAGTGGCCACAAGGATGCAAAGCGCTCTCAGGAGGTAGGACGTTGAGACAGAAGGGTGCCAACTCCAGTCTCAGAAGCATCAACCTCAAGGATAAAAGGTAACGTAGGATCAGAATGTGCCAAAACAGGAGCAGAAACAAAAAGGCAGCCTTGAGACACTCAAAGGCCTTAACGGACTCCAGAGACCAACTCTGTGGGTTACCGTCCTTTCTGGTCATCAGTCAGGGGCTTGACCAGAGATGAGAAGTTACGAATAAACTTCTGATAATAGTTGGCAAAGCCCAGGAAATGCTGCAGAGGATGTAAACCCACGGGTCGGGGCCACTGTAGGTCTGCAGAAAGTTTCTCTGGGTCCATTGAAAAACCAGCAGTGGAAATGACATCCCAGGAATTTAACCTGTTCACAATGGAACTCGCACTTCTCCAATTTACAATAGAGATTGTTCTCTCTTAGTTTCTGATGCACACGACAGACATCTGTGTGGTGGCTCTCCAGGGACTTGGAAAATATGAGGATATCATCGAGATAAACCACCACACATAACTGCAACAAATCTCGGAGGACATCGTTAACGAATTCCTGGAAAACTGTCGGGGCGTTACAAAGGCCAAAAGGCATTATGAGGTATTCATAATGGCCTGTTCTGGTATTAAATCCAGTTTTCCATTCGTCACCCTCCTTAATCCTCAAGAGATTGTATCTCAAATCAAGCTTTGTGAAAACCATTGCTCCCTTGAGGCGGTCAAATAACTCCGTTATCAATGGAATCGGATAGGCATTCTTAATTGTGAAATGTTTGAGACCCCTATAAGCAATACAGGGTCACAGTTCACCACTCTTCTTCACTAAGAAGAAACCAGCACCAGCAGGGGACGAGGATTTGTGGATGAAACCTCAAGAAAGTGCGTCTGCAACATACTCCTCTATGGCCTTATCCTCCAAGACCGACAAAGGGTAAACCCAGCCATGGGATCATGATCATGGTGCTCATCAAGGAGTTGCCATGGAAGGTATTTGGATATGAGGATACTTGTCCCTTTAGATTTAGGGGTTGAGGACAGACTATAGTAGGCCCTTGGAAAGTATTTGTTGGATAGTCTGGGTATCTTGTCTGCCCTGAAATGAGCCTCTTGGAGAAATGCAACGTGCACTCTGTGTCTCCAGAGCTCGGCTAGACAGCTAGTGCGCTTCTTCGGGGAATTCAACCACTTTATGTTCCAAGAGAGGATCTTGACAGACATACTGCCAAAAATTCCACTTCTGCTGCTGCCCACCCCTGGGGCGTGGGGTAGTGAGAAAAAAAAAAAAAGGGGGGGGGGGGGTTAGAAAATAAGAGAAAAAGTAAAAGAGAAGGAAGAGTCTAGAGAGAGATAGAAACTCCGCAGAGAAGAGCTACTGCCACCAGGGCAGAGTATACCTAGTGTGGGGAGTAGTAAGGCACAGATCCCCAACCATTGGGTCCCTGCAGCCAACATTGACCAATGTTGGAGCACCGGCATTGCCTAAAATGTGCGGTAATAATTGTAGATCGACAAACACTACAGATTAAATACATTGGTAATAAAGTGAGCATTGAAAAATCCCCCTTAAAAGGAGAGACCAAAGTCGGCACTGGTCCGAAAGGACAGACCCCCAAATATGGGGATATATAGCCGCTGGCTCTGTCCCGAGGCAGTGCCCGGACCGGTTGTGACTGTAAAATCCATAGCCCAACTTAACACACTCAGGGAGCACAGCTATGAAAGCATTAGTCAATGAAATTTAACATCAAGGAACATAGAATGCAATGTAACAAAACAACTCAAAAAGCAAAAAGGATCTATATTAACTCTTTATCACATAAAGTAGGCCTTCTCTGGTCAGAGCATCAAAACATGCCATCCCACCACTGAAACTTGCAGTAGAGAGCCCCCTGTATAGGAAAGGGTGGAATAAGCACTGGTCTAATGCTCCAAGCTCGGGACAGGTTGACAGATCAGCCCCAAAATTATCAAGGTATCCAGCCACTAGACCTGTCCCAAGTTAGTGCCATGACTCCAAGCATGTGTACACAAGTCCGTTGGACAAAAGTCCAAAGTACAAACACGCATGCTTGGAAGCAAGGCCGAGCCAGAAGCGGTCGGTCTTGTAAACTAGCGCTCGTAATGCAGCGTTACCATTCGTGACACGGCAAATTATGAAATCTCGAAATGCAGCGCATATTCTCTTCTTCTTTAATGGGATGACAATGAAGCTGCTTTGCTGGCAATACTGATGGAGTTATGGCAAAAAAACAATTCAAAGGCTTTTTTTTCTAGTGATATGATATCAAGAATAATATGTTTTTTTTTAATTATTATTATTTGGGCAAGTTACCACAGCACCATTATCCCGTAGTTTTTAAGATCAAAGATACAACTATGCTGGTGTCCCTTGTTAATTTTACATTGTATTTTTTAAAATGTAACTGCCTACCCCCAAACTGTCATTTGAAGTAAAAAACATAGCCAAGTATTATTCTCCACAATTTCTTTTATTGTGCATTAAAAAAAGAAAACAAATACAATTAGACATGCTATCTGCCAATAGAACTTAACCAAAAAGTGCATTCTATGCATCCAAATATATACCAAATCAAATCTTTATTCAACCAAAAAATAAAATAAATGCCTCATGCATGTGTCCTGCTTCTTAATATAGGGGGTCAACAATGCCAAGAGTTGGTGAAACCAGGGGTCCGTCATTCGGAGATAATTCCAAAAATCATCCAGATTATTCCCCTGGAGCGCCCGCAGCAAAGCCATATGACATAATTGGTCACGATTAATAAAGCAACCAATTTTTGCTCCAAGAAATCCTCCTCCTGTTCCTTAACTGGACTTGGGTCAAAGCAAGAACTCCAAGGCCAATAATAAATAGCACGTTATCTCCTCCGATTTCGCAACATGGCTTGTTGACGAACGGCCGTTCAGAAATAAACTGAAAAGCGCAAAACGAAAAGGGCGAATCAACACTCACCAAACTTCTACTAACACGAAATTAGAAGGAGCACTAAAGGGTGGAGCCTGACAATTGAACTTACTTGGCTCGTAGTACATCTAGTATGTCACTGCGTTCGTGTTTGTTGGCCGACAATTGTGTACCGTTTGAATGCAAAACAAAATCCAGGCACAAGCCTTCGGACAAAAGTCCGAGGTTTTTGTCTGCAGAAAATCCGATCGTGTGTACGAGGCTTAAGTGTGGCCGTAAAATTCACAGTCCAACCCATGATGCTCAGGGTACACAATTAGGAAAGCAGCAGACAGTAAGATGTAATATCAAATGGGCATAAAAAGCAGTGCAACAAATAATGTATAAGTCAAAAAGGGGAACTATATTAACTCATTATAGTGCAAGGGAGGCCCTCACTGTTCAGAGGACCAAGGCATGCTATCATATCACTGAAACTTCAAATATAGAATCTCCTGTAGGGGTAAGGGTGGGATTCAGCACTGGTCTAGTGCTCTAAGCCTGGGACAGATTGACAGACCCACCCCCAAATCATAGGGGTATCCGGCCACTGGACCTGTCCCAAGGTAGAGCCACGACTCCTGAGTAGGGATAAGCTTTGAGTTCGAACATCGCCTGTTGGCCAAACAGCGAACGATTTGGGGTGTTCGTGGCAAATTCGAAAGCCGCGGAACACCCTTTAAAAATCTATGGGAGAAATCAAAAGTGCTAATTTTAAAGGCTTATATGCATGTTATGGTCATAAAAAAAGTGTTTGGGGACCTGGGTCCCGCCCCAGGGGACATGTATCAATGCAAAAAGAAGTTTTAAAAACGGCCGTTTTTTCGGGAGCAGTGATTTTAATAATGCTTAAAGTGAAACAATAAAAGTGTAATATTTCTTTAAATTTCGTACCTGGGGGGTGTCTATAGTATGCCTGTAAAGGGGCGCATGTTTCCCGTGTTTAGAACAGTCTGACAGCAAAATGACATTTCAAAGGAAAAAAAGTCATTTAAAACTACTTGCGGCTATAATGAATTGTCGATCCGACAATACACATAAAAGTTCATTGATAAAAACAGCATGGGATTTCCCCACTGGGGAACCCCGAACCATAAAAAAAAAAAAAAAAATGGCGTGGGGGTCCCCCTAAATTCTATACCAGGCCCTTCAGGCCTGGTATGGATTTTAAGGGGAGCCCCGCGCCAAAATCCATACCAGACCCTTATCCAAGCACGCAAGCTGGTAGGCCGCAGGAAAAGAGGGGGGATAAGAGAGCGCACCCCTCCTGAACTGTACCAGGCCACATGCCCTCAACATTGAGAGGGTGCTTTGAGGTAGCCCCCCAAAGCACCTTGTCCCCATGTTGATGGGGAGAAGGGCCTCATCCCCACAACCCTTGCCCGGTGGTTGTAGGGGTTTGGGGGCGGGGGGCTTATCGGAATCTGGAAGCCCCCCTTTAACAAGGGACCCCCAGATCCTGCCCCGTGTGAATTGGTAATGGGGTACAAATGTACCCCTACCATTTCACGAAAAAAAAGTGTCAAAAAGGTTAAAAAACACAAGAGACGTTTTTTGAAAAGTCCTTTATTAGTTTCTTCTTCCATCTTCTTTCTTCTGGTGTTCTTTCGGTGTTCTTCTTCTTCCTCCATCTTCTTCCTCCAGGCTTCTTCTCCGCTCCGTCTGCACGATCCGCCTCAGTGGGAGTCTTCAGCCGTGTGACGCTTCACTTCTTCTGACATTTCTTATATAACGAGTGCAGGGGAATTTCTGGGGACTTCCCTGAGGCTTTCCCCATGAATTCCCCGTGCGTCAGAGGAGGGCGGGGTCACCGGGTGGCCCTGACCTCCGCTATATAAGAAATGTCAGAAGAAGCGAAGCATAAAACGGCTGAAGACTGCCACTGAGGCGGATCGTGCGGACGGAGCGGAGAAGAAGCCTGGAGGAAGATGCAGGACGAGAAGAGCGGAGGAAGAAGAAGATGGAGGAAGAAGAAGATGGAGGAAGAAGAAGATGGAGGAAGAAGAAGATGGAGGAAGAAGAAGATGGAGGAAGAAGAAGATGGAGGAAGAAGAAGATGGAGGAAGAAGAAGATGGAGGAAGAAGAAGATGAAGAAGATGGAGGAAGAACACCGAAACAACACCAGAAGAAAAGATGGAAGAAGCTGAAAGAAGAAGAAATTAATAAAGGACTTGTCAAAAACAGTCTCTTGTGTTTTTTAACCTTTTTGACACTTTTTTGTGAAATGGTTAGGGTACATTTATACCCCATTACCAATTCACACAGGGGGGGGGGAATCTGGGGTCCCCTTGTTAAAGGGGGCTTCCAGATTCCGATAAGCCCCCTGCTCGCAGACCCCCATATCCACCGGGCAAGGGTTGTGGGGATGAGGCCCTTCTCCCCATCAACATGGGGACAAGGTGCTTTGGGGGGCTACCTCAAAGCACCCTCCCAATGTTGAGGGCATGTGGCCTTGTATGGTTTAGGAGGGGGGGCGCTCTCTCGTCCCCCCTCTTTTCCTGCGGCCTGCCAGGTTGCGTGCTCGGATAAGGGTCTGGTATGGATTTTTGGGGGGACGCCACGCCATTTTTAAAAAAATTTTGGTGCGGGGTTCCCCTTAAAATCCATACCAGACCTGAAGGGTCTGGTATGGATTTTGAGGGGGACCCCCACGCATTTTTTTTTTAATTTTGGTTCAGGGTTCTCCTGTGGAGAAATCCCATGCCGTTTTTATCAATGAACTTTTATGTGTATTGTCGGACCGACAATTCATCATAGCCGCGAGTAGTTTTAAATTACTTTTTTTCCTTTGAAAAGTCATTTTGCTGTCAGACTGTTCTAAACACGGGAAACATGCGCCCCTTTAAAGGCACACTATAGACACCCCCCCGGGAAGGAAATTTGATGGAATTTTACACTTTTGTTTCACTTTAAGCAATATTACAATCACTGCTCTTGAAAAAATGGCCGTTTTTAAAACTTTTTTGCATTGATACATGTCCCCTGTGGCTGGACCCAGGTCCCCAAACACTTTTTAGGACAACGGTGTTCGCATGTTCGAATGTATTTTTTGCCTGTTCGCATGTTCTGATGCGAACCGAACCGGGGGGTGTTCGGTTCATCCCTACTCCTGAGTGTGGCTGTAATGTTCTCAGTCCAACACTGAACGCTCAAGGTACATAACTAGGGAAGCAACAGACAGTAATATGTAATATCCATGGGCATAAAATGCAGTGTAATAAACAACGTGAAAGTACAAAGGGGAACCATATTAACTCTTTATAGCCTAAGGGAGGCCTCTGCTTTTCAGTGAACCGAAGCATATCAAAGGTCATATCAGAAAGACCCTGGGCTCACTGGCCATTCCCCGCACAGGCCAGGGTTGTCCGTCATAATAAAACAAAAAAAAAATAAATTATATAGTAGAGGTAAGTAGTTCCTGTCCGTTCAACAGGTAAAGCAAATAAGTAAAGCTGTGTTTAGACTGACAGTCTGCGGTGGAAAGTTCAGCAGGACGCCTCTTCATTCAGGTGCGAGGAGCAAGGACTCTAGCTTGTGAAAGGCCTTCTCGACCATGGCGATGGTAACGGGCCCTTTGTGGTCTGCCTGGGGGGACCTGGCGCCGGGGATCTCCAGAGACGAGCACTATAAGTCAGTTGGGTATTGGGATCAGATGCATCTCAGCAAAGATAAACAGTCCGGTAGTCCTGAAGGGTGACGTAAAGGAAAGGGATCTGTTCCTTTGCGGACGATGAGATGGAATGGATGGCCCCCCTTGTAGGCAAGACCCTTTTTGCTCAGAGTATCCAGGAGTGATTTAAGGGACCGCCGCGTGAGAAGAGTTTTCCTAGAAACATCCGGTAAAGGTGGACAGCTACGCCAACAAACTCCATGACTCCCACCCTCCAGAACGGCTGTAGTATGCCCTCCTTGAGGATAAAAGAGTGTAAGCAGCAAAGGACATCCCTGGGTCTGTCTGATGAATCTAAACTTGGGCCAAGAGTTCTGTGAACTCTGTCAATGACGACCTCAGAGTCTGGTGTGCGGTCCAGATAGCGATTGAAAATATTGGTCCCCTGCCTGGGCCCTACTAGAGTGGTGCTCGGGTTCTCTGGGTTTCAGGTTTGCCTGGAAAGCCTTGAGGGTCGTTAACATCTCCGTCAGTACGGAGAGCAAGTCCCTCATGACCTGAGAGATCTCCTTTCCAGCTAACTTGTGGATACACTTGTAGCAAAAGGGTTTCGTATGGTCCTGTGACAACTTGTCATTACAGTATCCACACCTCTTGGAACGGGAAGGGGTCTTAGACTTAGGACGGCTGGCGACCACCTGGGCAGCAATGTCCTCCCCTGAAAGAGACACATTTTCCCGCTTACTCCAAACAGAAATCACGCTACTGTACCCTGCAGGGGTAAGAGTTAGGGGGACCCTCCCCCCTCATTACCCCCGCCAGCTAGGTAGACTCACCCCCTGTGGTCTCCTCTACTGCTGTTGCTGCTGCTGACCCCTCCTATCGCTCCATTTCTACACCACAGCTTGTCCTGCTGAGTGGTGTTTGATGCTGGCCAGAGCAGGCTGTGGATGCTTGCCTCCACTGATGGCCAGACCTCCGCTCCTGGTGTCCTAGGATGCCGCCATTTTGCCAAAGTCTCAGAAACCCGGAAGTAACTTGCCCTCATGGGACATGCGGAGGCATCATTTCCGATGCAAGGGAGGAAGCTGCGTCATTCCTCTTCCTGCCGCTGGAAAGATGGCGCTCGTGCACCGGCCAGCGCCATCTCCTCTCCCCTGCAAGCCACACTGCACGATCTGAAGGGCCAGGAGTCGGGACCCACTGCAACGGCGTGCTCCAGGGGAAATCTGACGCCACCTTCCTCCGCTAAATGGACACCTGCCAGGTAAGGGGGAGGAAGCAGGAAACAATGGTCCCTGAAGTTCTGGGTACCCCATTGTACCCAGGGTCCTTCAGCACTCAGGGGGGCTCTTCCAAGCTCTGCTGCCCCCCCCCCCCCGAGGAAGATGGTGAAACCCCCCAGGAAGGGCAAGCCTTACCAGACCCAAAGGCTTCACAAGCCTGTGGTCCGGCTCCCAGGGGGAGACCACCAGCCCTCGGCTTACGGGGCTATTAGAAAACAACAAAACGTTTTGCTGTGGAGAAACACGATCAAAAAACTGAGGAGCACAGGGAGGGGGCAGGGTTTTTTGACCTCTTCTTTAATTGCATTTCCTGTCAGATGGGACCAGTCATCTCTCAGGGTGCCGTCCTGGAAGACGACTTGAGAAAATTCCCTTTTTTTATGCATGCTAATATTCTGCCGGCCTTGGTAGCTGCAGCTTGACATTGTATGCTATTGCTGAGTCTGTCTTCTACTAGGACCCCCAAATCTTTCTCTATTATTGACTTCCCCAGAGGTTCTCCCCCCGATGGAGTACAGGGTACCAGAGAAGGGTGTAGGTCACCGGAGCACATGGGAAGCAGGAGAAGGGTGTAAATGCAGGACACGTGGTGCAGGGGAAGGGTACATTGTGCAGACTGCAGGATATGGGGTGCAGGCTACAGAATGTAGAACACTGGGGTGCAAGGTGCAGGACATGTGGTGCAAGGGAAAGGTACAGTGTGCTTAACGCAGGACATGGGGGGCAGGGGAAAGGTACAGTGTGCATAACGCAGTACATGGGGTACAGGGTACCAGATAAGGGTGTAGGTCACCGCAGGACATGGTATGCAGGAGAAGGGTGCGGAATGCAAGACACGGGGTGCAGGGGAAAGGGTACAGTGTGCAGAATGCAGGACATGGGGTGCAAGGTGCAGGAGGGTGAAGGACTTGTGGTGCAGGGTACCAGAAATGGGTGCAGGTCACCGCAAAATGCAGAACATAGGGTGCAGGTCACTGCAGGACATGTGATGCAGGAGAAGGATGCAGAACATGGGGTTCAGGGTGCAAAATGCAGGACATGGGGTACAGGGTGGAGAACACAAGACATGGGGTGCAAAACACAGGACATGGAGTGTAGGACAGTAATACAATCCCCCCTCCCCTGTGTCCTCCTGCATGTCCTGTACATCTCCCCCAGCAGTGTGTGAGAGCAGAGTGGATGGAGAGGACATCTTGTGTACATAAAGCAGCATGTCCCTCCCTGGCTGGTTTCTTAGCTGGCTGCTTTGCAGGCTTGTCCTGGTTACTCCTGTAAGGACTCTGTAGTCCTGTTTCTCAGCACCTTGTGGGGATCTTTGTGGCAGTGCCGAGGTGGCGCCATGTTGGAGATTCGGTCCCGCTCCTTCCTCTCTGTTCTGCCGGAGGGCTCTGCAGGGACACAGGCAGCTGTGGGGGGAAGCAGGAGCCGATGGTGACAGTAATGCGGCCGCAGAAAGGAGAAAGATCGGCAGCGGGAGCTCAGTGAGATGAGTCCTCTCATGTCCTGTCCTGTCCAGTCCACCCCTCACTTCACAGGTCGGGTGTCATCATCTCCTCCTCCCCTCCCCCTCCCGCCTGGCCCCGCTCCGAGCCACATTCCTGTCTGAATAATGTGTCCGGGTTTCAGGCAGAAACATTATTCAGACCAACAGTGAGAATGACAAGAGCCCAGGGGCCAGGACACCATTTCTAGTCACCATGGTGACCTGGGATGTGACCATAGAGACATGGAAATTCAGCTGGTTCAGCAGGGATCGGTCACATTTCCATCCATGTGTGGTCACTGCCGGATAAAAGTCACTCCATCAGCGGCTGCAGCCAATAGCTTCATCACTGATCTGTGTATTCTGAGAGCGGAGGAGCGCCCCCCATTGTCAGAATACAATAGTGCAGCGGGGAGGATTCCCCCATCCCCCTCCAATGTGTGGATGGGGGAATCACTTCAGTTTTTTCCTCTCATCCCGCTGGCTGAACGATAAAACTGAACCATGTATGGCCAGATTTGGAAGGAAGATATATTAATTATTAATCATCAACTGATCTCCCTGAAGGGGTTAATCTACATATTACCTCCTCTGCCACCAGATCCAGCAACGTCTTCGGTCTATGTCTTACCAAAGGGAATGTCCTTTGGCCTCTGTATCTGACATCACTTCCTGCCTTTATTCCATAGAGACTTCCTGTCTGGGTAGAAGTGAGATCACCACCTTGTGGAGCTCAGAGGAACTGCAGCCCAGAGAAACATCTCGTAGTGTGAACACGGCCTTGTGCTGTGTGTGTATGTACTGTATATCCTACATATCCAATATAAATAGAATAAAACCCGCGCTATGTGTAACAACTCAAATACCTACAAAAATAACTTATACCGGACTGCTGCTGTAACAAAGGTAAGTATTCCCTTTATCATCAACTAGAAGAGCATTATGTGTCACAGCGCTGTCCTATTGTGTGTGCACATAAATCATCACAAATACACTAAAATATGTGGAGACATTCATATATAAAGTGCTAGGGGCTCAAATAATATTCTCTGCAGATCTACTGCTTCCACTTTACACCTACTTCATGGATCTTATGGTGTTTATCAATAAATTAAGTAATCTGATCCATGTGCAAATTCATATACAACATAAAGTGCTTTGTGCTCAAGATGCTGTTCTCTGCAGATCCACTGCTATCTCTTTGCACCTATTTCTTTAATCTTATAATATTTTCTACTATATTAAATAAAGTAAAAATCTGTGCAAATTCATGTAATCATACAATATTCTGTACTCAATATAGTGTTCTCTGCAAGTCCACTGCTTCCACTTTGCATCTACTTCAACAAATTTATTTTTCTCAAAAAAATCCACCAATCAATGAAAAGTTGATAAGGTGTAAAGTTCTCGGTGCTCCAAACTGTGGCAGCTGTAGTGTAGCCACGCCTTCTTCCACCTCTTACACACGTGATGGTGAGGGCGCCCCCTTAGTAGTGCTTCCCCACTCACCAGAGCAATATTGTTCTGTCTCTGGGACAGATAGTTAATTCTCATCCTAATAACTTCAGATACCATATTTCTTTGATCTCAGTTTTATTAGAACAAGCCAGGTGAAACTACAAAATAACAGAAATAGACCTCAATAAGTATAATATTGCAGAAACAACAATGTACAATACAAGATGTGATAGTAAAAACTTACTTTTTAAGCTCTCTAAGGGGTGATGACAATAGATTGAGAAAGACATGTCTTGCTTCCTGCAATATGTTGAAAAGAATGGTGACTGGTTCACTTCCTGTTAAGATTCTACCCAGAATTCCCTGCTTGCTGACAACTTCCTTAATTACACATACATTAAAACAAATAAACAGAACTGCAGCAATACCAAAAAGGAACGCTAGATGGAGCCTGCACACCACATATGATTGTCTTAAGTAAATTACACACTTTACATGTAAATTTAAGGTACAAATAGTCAGCCCATACACATCTGGTGGACAGAACAAATATGACTCCCAGATTTTCATCTACCAGAATCACCAACATCCTTCACACTCTCCTCACCTCCGATGGCAAAGGAACTGGATCCTCCTCGCTCACTCCTGCAAGTCTTCTGCGCTTTCTGTCAGTCTCCCTCCTAGACTCCTCCTCTGACCGCTGTTCCAGCAGGAGCTCCGCCTCTTCATACACACTCAGAGCTCCGCCTCTTCATATACACTCAGAGCTCCGCCTCTTCATACACACTCAGAGCTCCGCCTCTTCATACACACTCAGAGCTCCGCCCCTTCATACACACTCAGAGCTCCGCCTCTTCATACACACTCAGAGCTCCGCCTCTTCATACACACTCAGAGCTCCGCCCCTTCATACACACTCAGAGCTCCGCCTCTTCATACACACTCAGAGTTCCGCCCCTTCATACACACTCAGAGCTCCGCCTCTTCACACACACTCAGAGCTCCGCCCCTTCATACACACTCAGAGCTCCGCCTCTTCATACACGCTCAGAGCTCCGCCTCTTCATACACACTCAGAGCTCCGCCCCTTCATACACACTCAGAGCTCCGCCCCTTCATACACACTCAGAGCTCCGCCTCTTCATACACACTCGGAGCTCCGCCTCTTCATACACACTCAGAGCTCCGCCCCTTCATACACACTCAGAGCTCCGCCTCTTCATACACACTCAGAGCTCCGCCTCTTCATACACACTCAGAGCTCCGCCTCTTCATACACACTCAGAGCTCCGCCCCTTCATACACACTCAGAGCTCCGCCTCTTCATACACACTCGGAGCTCCGCCTCTTCATACACGCTCAGAGCTCCGCCTCTTCATACACTCTCAGAGCTCTGCCTCTTCATACATGCTCAGAGCTCCGCCCCTTCATCCACACTCATAGCTCCGCCTCTTCATACAAACTCAGAGCTCCGCCTCTTCATACACGCTCAGGGCTCTGCCTCTTCATACACACTCAGAGGTCCGCCTCTTCATACACACTCAGAGCTCTGCCTCTTCATACACACTCAGGGCTCCGCCTCTTCATACACACTCAGAGCTCCGCCTCTTCATACACACTCAGAGCTCCGCCCCTTCATTCACACTCATAGCTCCGCCTCTTCATACAAACTCAGAGCTCCGCCTCTTCATACAAACTCAGTGCTCCTCCTCTTCATACACACTCAGAGCTCCGCCTCTTCATACACACTCAGAGCTCCGCCTCTTCATACACACTCAGAGCTCCTCCTCTTCATACACACTCAGAGCTCCGCCTCTTCATACACACTCAGAGCTCTGCTTCTTCATATACGCTCAGCGCTCCGCCCCTTCATACACGCTCAGGGCTCCGCCTCTTCATACACACTTAGAGCTCGCCTCTTCATACACACTCAGAGCTCCGCCTCTTCATACACACTCAGAGCTCCGCCTCTTCATACACACTCAGAGCTCCGCCTCTTCATACACACTCAGAGCTCCGCCCCTTCACACACACTCAGAGCTCCGCCTCTTCACACACAGGCAGAGCTCCACCTCTTCACACACACTCATGGCTCCGCCTCTTCATACACACTCAGAGCTCCTCCTCTTCATACACACTCAGAGCTCCGCCTCTTCATACACACTCAGAGCTCCGCCTCTTCATACACACTCAGAGCTCTGCCTCTTCATACACGCTCAGGGCTCCGCCTCTTCATACACACTCAGAGCTCCGCCTCTTCATACACACTCAGAGCTCCGCCTCTTCATACACACTCAGAGCTCCTCCTCTTCATACACACTCAGGGCTCCGCCTCTTCATACACACTCAGAGCTCCGCCTCTTCATACACAGCTCCTCCTCTTCATACACACTCAGAGCTCCGCCTCTTCATACACACTCAGAGCTCCACCTCTTCATACACACTCAGAGCTCCTCCTCTTCATACACACTCAGGGCTCCGCCTCTTCATACACACTCAGAGCTCCGCCTCTTCATACACAGCTCCTCCTCTTCATACACACTCAGAGCTCCGCCTCTTCATACACACTCAGAGCTCTGCCTCTTCATACATGCTCAGGGCTCCGCCTCTTCATACACACTCAGAGCTCCGCCTCTTCATACACGCTCAGAGCTCCTCCTCTTCATACACACTCAGAGCTCCGCTTCTTCATACACACTCAGAGCTCCGCCTCTTCATACACACTCAGAGCTCCGCCTCTTCATACACACTCAGAGCTCTGCCTCTTCATACACACTCAGAGCTCCGCTTCTTCATACACACTCAGAGCTCCGCCTCTTCATACACACTCAGAGCTCCGCCTCTTCATACACACTCAGAGCTCCGCCTCTTCATACACACTCAGAGCTCCGCCTCTTCATACACACTCAGAGCTCCGCCTCTTCATACACACTCAGAGCTCCGCCTCTTCATACACACTCAGAGCTCCGCCTCTTCATACACACTCAGAGCTCCGCCTCTTCATACACACTCAGAGCTCCACCTCTTCATACACACTCAGAGCTCCGACTCTTCATACACACTCAGAGCTCCGCCTCTTCATACACACTCAGAGCTCCGCCTCTTCATACACACTCAGGGAGGAGAGAAAGGGGAAGGATATACAGTACATACACACACAGCACAAGGCCGTGTTCACACTATGAGACGTTTCTCTGGGCTGCAGTTCCTCTGATCTCCACAAGGTGGTGATCTCACTTCTACCCAGGCAGGAAGTCTCTATGGAATACAGACAGGAAGTGATGTCAGTTACACACAGGACGTTGCATTTGGTAAGATATAGTGAGAAGACAATGCAGGATCTGGCGGCAGAGGAGGTAATATGTAGATTAACCCCTTCAGGGGGATCAGTTGATGATGAATATATTTTGCTTCCAAATCTGGTCATACATGGTTCAGTTTTATCGTTCAACCAGCGGGCTATGAGAAAAAACTGAAGAGATTCCCCCATCCACACATTGGAGGGGGATGGGGGAATCCTCCCCGCTGCACTATTGTATTCTGACAATGGGGGGCGCTCCTCCGCTCTCAGAATACACAGATCAGTGATGAAGCTATTGGCTGCAGCCGCTGATGGAGTGACTTTTATCCGGCAGTGACCACACATGGATGGAAATGTGACCGATCCCTGCTGAACCAGCTGAATTTCCATGTCTCTATGGTCACCATAAGTGACTTCCTCCCCTCCCCCTCATCTCCTTCATTATGTAAGTCATGCTGAGATAATCTCCCATTGTCTGAGCAATATTCTCATTTGTCTCTGAGCTCCTTCTTGCTATTCCTCGTCCTGCCTGTTGTTTCCTTGGATTGATTTTCTGTGTAGTGACCCCGGCTTCATCTCTTGGATGCGCTCCTCTGTTGCTTGTCCTGACCTTTATCCTGATTCCTGGATCTCCTCCCCATCTCTCCTCCATATCCTCTTACACAGCTTTTCTCCACACCTGCAGTGATCCTGGGGGGTGGAAACTTGGCACCAGCACTCAGCAAAATCCATCCCCACCATTAGGAGCGCTGGAGAAAATTGTCTGATATTTACACTCTATTCCTCCGCACATCACCTGATCACATGAGAGCTTACTTTTACAGATTCCTGACAGATTTCTGTATGGTAAAGGTCAAAGTTCACTCTTCAGTTTAGGAGAGGTAGGACACACCCAGGAACAATGATTTGTTTCCATGGGAGCCTCATATAGAGGACCCCTCAAATCTCCCCATCCAAATGTCCCTCCATTCAGAGTCTATATGTCCTATGACATCACACTGACCTCACAGCTCCTCCTCCCAATGTCCCTCCATCTGGCTTTTTTTTTCTGATGCTCTTAGGATGTAGGCGGACCCTTTGAATTCTCACTAACAAAGTGAGACTGTTGGTCCTGCGTTGTATGTAATGACATCAGAATGCCTGCTATGAGCTTTTACCCTGCATAGTGTGGGGGTCCTGTGTGTGTAAATTATATCTCAGTCTGAAGTGGGGCTTTAATAAAATTGAGACCTGAATGGTGAGGTGAGGAGGATTCTGGGAATGTCATTTCATTTTACTATTTGTGTTCAGATCTAGAGTTTTCCTCCTGTGAAGTCTGGAGATCATATGACCATCACATTGCCTCCCTGATAGAATAGAGAATTAAGAAGAAGATTCTAGAAGTCACCAGAGAGATCATGGAGGAGAGGTGAGCGGTGCTGGGAATTCTGGGACATTATCCAGTAACAGACAAGGGATGTGTCTGGATGGTGACTGTATCATTGTGTGTGTCAGGTTCCTATAAGGTGTCAGGATGTCACTGTCTATTTCTCCATGGAGGAGTGGGAGTATTTAGAAGGACACAAGGATCTCTACAAGGAGGTCATGATGGACAATCAGCCGCCCCTCACATCACCGGGTAAGAGGAGACTTTATTGTAAAGGAGAGAGCAGTACGGAGGGTCCACCTAGATCCCCCATCATCTGATAAACACATAGAAACAATGTATTCAGTCAGTGTGTGTGTTTCCTACAGAAGGATCCAGTAATGGGAACCCACCAGAGAGATGTCCCCGTCCTCTGTATTCCCGGGATTCCACACAGGAAGATCACACCATCCCTCACCATTATCAGGTAGATGAGGAACAATCCCTTGTAATTATTTTTAAACAATCATGTTTGTTACAATGAATGTTTTATTATATTTTCAGAGTGGAAACCTTGTGGATGATAATATTGATTTTAAAGAAGAGTATAAAGAGGAGGATGAGGAGTATGGAGTGATGGAGGAGTTTTCAAAAAGACACAAGAATATGATGGAGCCACCTAATACCAGGAACCCACCAGAGAGATGTCCCTGTCCTCTGTATTCCCGGGATTCCATACAGGAAGATCACACCATCCCTCACCATCATCAGGTAGATGAGGAACAATCACTGATAGTATCATTAGGATCTGTACATTATTTGCATTGTTACCATTGATGTCATTTTTATTCTATATTCAGATTGGAAACCTGAGAGATTCTAAAGTTGAGGTTAAAGAAGAGGTAAAAGAGGAGGATGATGAGGATGGGGTGATGGAGGAGTTTCCAAAAGAACACAAAGATCTATACCAGGACACCATGGTGGAGTCATCCAGCTACAGAAACCCACCAGAGAGATGTCCTCGTCTTCTGTATTCCCGGGATTCCACACAGGATGGTCACACCATTCCTCACCATCATCAGGTAGATGATTGACAACTATTGGTATAAATGATTTATACACATGTTTGTTACTATAAATGTTTTAATATATATTTCAGAATAGAAACCTTGAGGATGATAATATAGTTGTTAAAGAAGAGTATAAAAAGGAAGATGGAGTGATGGAGGAGTTTTCAGAAGAACACAAGGATATGATGGAGCCACCAAATACCAGGAACCCACCAGAGAGATGTCCCCGTCCTCTGTATTCCCGGGATTCCACACAAGAAGATCACACCATCCCTCACTGTTACAAGGTTGGTGGGACGGAGCTTATAAAACACAGATTTATGGAGACAATGTGTGGATTTTTTATGTGATGTCACAATGATAAAGCTTATATCTCACAGATGATATTCTCTCTAATTTACTTGATTCAGAGTGGAGATCCAATCGATATAGAATTTGAGGTTAAATCAGAAGAAGAAGAGAGGTATGTGAGGGATGATCAGCAGTCTATGGAGGAGGATGGAATAACGGGGACATTTATAGAGGAGGACACTCCTACAGAGATCAGCACAGGTGGGTCATTAACACTAAATACATTCCTCCGCCCATACTGCTCACTGATTGGTCCAGAGTAGGGCAAGGACTGGGTGATATAAAAAACAACAGAATTGGGAAGCGCAGATCCAGGAGGTGGCAAGGAATCAATTGGAGATAGAATCCATGTGAAATTTAAAACAGTTTATTGCTGATAAAACATGTAACCAATACACAGTACAAATGGGAAAAATCATCAGAATGACCAAACACACTGTGTTAGTGCCAGCAATGGAGCCAAAGGTGGTGGAGAAATGGCTGTCCCGCTTCCATGAGGGCTGTAGACAGGGGGGGCTGCAGACTAAAAATGGGAAGCCTGAAAACACTTTTCAACAGCTGGGAGTGGTGACCATAACCAAAGCCGGGCTACACCAGGGAGGGGAAAGGCTGGGCACAGATCCAGGAAGCACGATCACTGTATGACTAGAGTGGAAGATGGCAGAGCCGCTGCAGCGGCTGGTGAGACCAGAGATGGATGCTGGAGGGGCAGCGGGAACAAGGCTGAGCTGCAAGGTGTCCGGACACCACAGGTCTCCTCCCAGACTGTGTCACACGCTCCAACCGCAGGCAGACATCGGCAAAGCCTGATGGATCAGAGAAGAGGATGTGATGAGTATCGCAGCAGGTGCCGAAGTTTGAGCAGTTTACGATGACATGTTTCAGGGTTTTACCCCTTCCTCAGACAACACGCTCAAGATCCAGCATAGAACAGGAATTTTATAGTCACGAGGCAGGACAACCAACCGATCCATCACCAATCATCCAATACCTGGATATCATAACGAATATCATGGAAAAACATTTAAAAACAAAAATAAATAATAATGTTGATTCATTATCGTACAAGGGATTAAAAACACTGTTTATCAAAGAATAGTAACAATATATAACAAATATATAAAAAAAAAAAAATTAGAGATATATATAATTGTGTGTGTGTATGTGTTGTAGAAAGATGGCTGTAAGCTATGCACATATCTCCTGTGCTAATAAGCACCCATTTCCATCTTATGATATAAATGCATCTTACCTAAAATCCCACGCATCCAAGTAATCAGACATCACCATCATTCCTTACGTTACCAGCTCAGCCTCCGTCAGCATCTCTGACCTTTCTCTAGCTGGCAGGCTCTTTTATTAACACAAAAGCTTTCACAAACAGGAAGTGATGGTTCCAACAGCCAATCACTTCTTACATGGCAAGTGACATCACAGGATATGACCATATAAGGATTTAACAACAAAGGGAAAATGCAACAACCAATGATCAATGACTACAGGAGTCTTATGGGTGTGTCTGAGCAGAGACAGGGTGCATGCATGTTTTTAGAAGCCACATGGCTTTCAAACATTGACTCTGTCTCCAGCCAGAACAACCCAAAAGACTCCCGTATTTCCGTTGATAAAAATCCCTATTATACATTGTTCCAGAGAACAATGTATACCTGGATTATTCTACTGTCTTTGTGGACGAGAGATTATCGGCAGGCGTACACTCGTTGGGCAACAAATATGTTGATCAGGCACACAGGGGCAACATGAGAGCACACTCGTTAAACCGATAATGTCTTTGCAGAGCAAACACACCCCCACCAGACGATCGTTCTGTGCATCGCACAGGGGCCCTTAGCTGGCGAACATGTCCCCACTCCGCAAACACTTCTCTACATCCCCAAAGAGCTTTTCACTACCAAATGGATATCAACCAGCGTCAGTCTGCCCCAGTCAGCTCTTTAGAGCGGCCTGCGAGAGAACGGACACTGGGAAACTCTTATGACAATACATTAAAATACATCTTCATAAAATTTTCCACAACAGTATGTATGTATGTATGTGTATATGTATGTGTGTGTATGTATAACACAAATATGTATGGGTCTAATTTACCAAATACACATTGGGTAAGTAACAATAACAATAGGATTGTTGGTGGTAACCACTCCAACAAACACTCTTTGAATACTAAAAGCAATAAAAACAGTAAAAAAGGTAATAAACGTAAAAAATCGGACATATTCTCGGCTAATTACGTCCACTATTGGTTAGCCTGTGGTGATTAATACACCTTCCCTCATCTCTAATATGGATTTGACACTAGCTGGTACACCGAGTGGGCCCATGTCCTCTGGGCCTACACCTTTGCCCATTTCCAATGATTTAGTCCTTCCCATCACTGTCCCTTTTGCGACTAGTGTTGTAGACACCTCAGAGCCACCTCGCCCTGGCCTAGTTATTGATCACACCAATATAATATCCATCCATCTTCCCATTACCAATAGGTTTAGTCCTCTCGACCAATATTTTTGAGGATTTAGAGCCAGGCACTTCTCCAATCCTTTTCACAGCAACAGAGTCTTCCTCCACATGTGTTGGGGCTTCCAATATTCTCAGTGAGGATGCTTCTTTTTTAGTACTGCCCCCCACTACCCCTCTGGAAGGGAAAAAGAAAACTCATAGCGGTAGACGTGGGGGAAGACGATGACAGACTAACAATAAAAGACGGGAAAGATCAAATTCCCCTCTAAGTACTATTAAAATTTACAATCTATCCTCTCACATCCTTGATGCCCAAACTGCTCTACTCAGGAAGGGATTACGTTTTGCCGCATGTATATCTGCTAACATATTTGGTCTGTTTAAGGACCTCAATTGTTTCATTAGAAACTTGACAGTGAAGCGCCATTATGCCAAAAATACTCCAACCATTGCTGCACCTCAAGAAAGTCAGATACTGTTTTGAACTCTATTATAGGGTCTCCTTCCGATGCCCTAAACCTCCAGAACCTTTGGGAACACTGGAGGGGGGCCATACTGATAGCTAGGGATGAGCCGAACACCCCCCTGGTTCGATTCGCACCAGAACATCCGAACATGTAAAAATGTTCTTTCGAACACCGTTAAAGTCTATGGGACACAAACGTGAAAAATCAAAAGTGCTAATTTTAAAGGCTTATAATCAAGTTTTTGCCCTAAGAAGTGTTTGGGGACCCGGGTCCTGCCCCAGGGGACATGTATCAATGCAAAAAAAAGTTTTAAATACTGACGTTTTTTCGGGAGTAGTGATTTTAATAATGCTTAAAGTGAAAAAATGAAATATTCCTTTAAATATCGTGCCTGGGGGGTGTCTATAGTATGCCTGTAAAGTCGCACAGTTTTCCTGTGTTTAGAACAGTACCACAGCAAAATTACATTTCTAAAGGAAAAAAAGTCTTTTAACACTGCTTGCGGCTGTAATGTATTGTCTGGTCCCGGCAATATGTTGAAAATCATTGAGAAAAACGGCATGGGTTCCCACCAGCCCATTACCATGCTCTTTGGGTCTGGTATGGTTATTAATGGGAACCCCGCACCCAAATTTTAAAAAAATGGCGTAGGGGGCCCCCAGGCACTATATACTCTGAACAGAAGTTTATATACTATACGGCCTGCCCTATATTCTCTGCAGAAAATTGGGCCTTAGGTGTTGGTGGTGCCAGAACACTGTAACCCCTCACTGTTATGCCCCGTACACACGGTCGGATTTTCCGACGGAAAATGTGTGATAGGACCTTGTTGTTGGAAATTCCGACCGTGTGTAGGCTCCATCACACATTTTCCATCGGATTTTCCGACACACAAAGTTTGAGAGCAGGCTATAAAATTTTCCGACAACAAAATCCGTTGTCGGAAATTCCGATTGTGTGTACACAAATCCGACGGAGAAAGTGCCACGCATGCTCAGAATAAATAAAGAGATGAAAGCTATTGGCCACTGCCCCGTTTATAGTCCCGACGTACGTGTTTTACGTCACTGCGTTCAGAATGATCGGATTTTCCGACAACTTTGTGTGACCTTGTGTATGCAAGACAAGTTTGAGCCAACATCCGTCGGAAAAAAACCTAGGATTTCGTTGTCGGAATGTCCGAACAAGGTCTGACCGTGTGTACGGGGCATTACTCTTGTGCGCAGGAACAGGCTGTTAAATATTATTTCAAAAATTGTAATTACATGCCCCTGTTAAACAGGGGCAGAAAAATTTGGCCTTTGGTGGTGGTGCCACAACACTGTGAGCCCTTACAGTTACTCTTGGTGGGTGCAGGAACGGGCCCCTCTGTTAAATATTATACCAAAATTTGTAATTACATGCCCCTATTAAACAAGGGAAGAAAAATTAGGCCTTAGGCAGTGGTGGTGGTGCCCTAAACCAAAAATATTGTTGGAAGCTAGCATAATCAAGATTGAGAAGGAATAGGATAGTCACTCAGCATAGACAGTCTTCAAGGGATCCCATAGCCATAGAAAAATCAATCAGTTACATCAGCATCAGGTGCTTGATAGCTGCTGCTGATTCAAGACTGATTCATTTTTGTGAATGCGAGCCTATCAATGGAGTCTGTGGACAGGCACACTCTAAGATCCCTTACAAACCCTCCAGCAGCACTGAATGTGTTCAGAAAGAATGCTGGATGCAGGACAGACCAGTAGCCAACCCAGTAACCCAGTGGATGGTCTGTTTGAAAGGTCCCCAAGTCTGGTCTTGCCCCAAGATATTCATGCACCATGTAATGCGGACAATGGCGATGTTTGCTTGAACTGATCAGGCCTTGGCGCTGAGGACTGAAAAATTGTCTAAAGGCATCGGTCAGCCGGCCACCTTCTCCACCGCTCTTCCTCTGACTGAACGAAGCCTCAGCAACACGTTGTCCAGCACCAGGAAATTGTAACCTCCCAGGATCTGGAAACGCATTGCACAAACCTTTCTTCATGGCCTCCTGAAGATGTTTCATCCTCTGCTCCCTCTGCGAAGGCAGGATGAGTTCTGCAACCTTACCCTTGTAACGTGGATCAAGAAGAGTTGCCAGACAGTAACGATCCGTCTTCTCGATACAGATAAAGAGAGATTCTTGTTATTATGCAAAAGGGAAACATGTACCGTATATACTCATGTATAAGTCGAATTTTTCAGCCCCTTTTTTGGGGCTGAAAGTGCCCCCTTCGACTTATACATGAGTCACCGCCGTCTGCCTACATGATCAGCGTGTCATGCAGGCAGACGGCGGCCAGCGTGTGCTGCATAGACTCGGCAGCGGCTCTCACTGTTCAAAAGCCGCGCCTCCTCGTCTGTGATAGGCTGTACACTGACTGCCTATCACAGACATTCTCTCATCCTCGTCCGTGGTATGAGGATGAGAGAATGTCCGTGATAGGCTGACCGCTGACTGCTGGGAAATGGAGTTTTTTTGGACGAGGAGGAGGCGCGGCTTTTGAACAGTGAATGGCCGCCGAATACTACACGCTGATCGGTGCAGAGCGGCGCACGGAGGATGCACAGGACACAGGTAGGATGCGCACACAGACACATGCACACAGGTACATATACACATACACAGGACACAGGTACATATACACAGGTACATGACACAGGTACATATACACATGACACATGCACATATACACAGGACACATGACACATATGCACAAGACACATGATACATGCACAGGACACAGGGAGGTATACAGCTGCAGATGGGCATTTTTGACCCTCTTTTTCCACTTGCAGTAGCTGCTGCATTTCTCACCCTCATCTTATACTCTGGTCAATACGTTTTTCCCATTTTTTTTGTGGTAAATTAGGGCCTCGACTTATACTCGGAACGACTTATACTCGAGTATATACGGTATATACAAATTAAATTCGCTCTCCCTCCATGGGTTAAATGAAGAGTTGGACACCCATACCCTCATTGATTCATAATGTTTATGTTATTATCAACCTGCTGGTCCCCTGTCTGCGTCTGTTTCTGTTTTTGAGGATTGTATCATATTTTTTTAAAACATTGCTTATGAGTTGTGTGTGTATATGTGTCCAATCGCTTTTTCAGTACTAAATAGATTTGTGTGTGTGTACATACAGTGGGGAGAACAAGTATTTCATACACTGCCTATTTTTGCAGGTTTTCCTACTTGCAAAGCATGTAGAGGTCTGTAATTTGTCTCATAGGTACTTCTCAACTGTGAGAGACGGAATCTAAAACAAAAATCCAGAAAATCACATTGTATGATTTTTAAGTAATTAATTTGCATTTTATTGCATGACATAAGTATTTGATACATCAGAAAAGCAGAACTTAATATTTGGTACAGAAACCTTTGTTTGCAGTTACAGAGATCATACGTTTCCTGTAGTTCTTGACCAGGTTTGCACACACTGCAGCAAGCATTTTGGCCCACTCCTCCATACAGACCTTCTCCAGATCCTTCAAGTTTCGGGGCTGCCGCTGTGCAATATGGACTTTCAGCTGGGCCACTCCAGGACCTTGAGATGCTTCTTACGGAGCCACTCCTTAGTTGCCCTGGCTGTGTGTTTCGGGTCGTTGTCATGCTGGAAGACCCAGCCACGACCCATCTTCAATGCTCTTACTGAGGGAAGGAGGTTGTTGGCCAAGATCTCACGATACATGGCCCCATTCATCCTCCCTTCAATACGGTGCAGTCATCCTGTCTCCTTTGCAGAAAAGCAGCCCCAAAAAATGATGTTCCCATCTCCATGCTTCAAGGTTGGCATGGTGTTCTTGGAGTTGTACTCATCCTTCTTCCTACAAACACAGCGGGTCAAGTTTAGACCAAAAAGCTCTATTTTTGTCTCATCAGACCACATGACCTTCTCCCATTCCTCCACTGGATCATCCAGATGGTCATTGGCAAACTTCAGACGGGCCTGGACATGTGCTGGCTTGAGTGGGGGGACCTTGCGTGCGCTGCAGGATTTTATTCCATGACGGCGTAGTGTGTTACTAATGGTTTTCTTCGAGACTTGGGTCCCAGCTCTCTTCAGGTCATTGTCTAGGTCCTGCCGTGTAGTTCTGGGCTGATCCCTCACCTTCCTCATGATCATTGATGTTCCACGAGGTGAGATCTTGCATGGAGCCCCAGACCGAGGGAGATTGACCGTCATCTTGAACTTCTTCCATTTTCTAATACTTGTTCCAACAGTTGTTGCCTTCTCACCAAGCTGCTTGCCTATTGTCCTGTAGCCCATCCCAGCCTTGTGCAGGTCTACAATTTTATCCCTGATGTCCTTACACAGCTCTCTGGTCTTGGCCATTGTGGAGAGTTTGGAGTCTGTTTGATTGAATGTGTGGACAGGTGTCTTTTATACAGGTAACAAGTTCAAACGGGTGCAGTTAATACAGGTAATGAGTGGAGAACAGGAGGGCTTTTTAAAAAAAAATAACAGGTCTGTAAGAGCCGGAATTCTTCCTGGTTGGTAGGTGATCAAATATTTATGTCATGCAATAAAATGCAAATTAATTTATTTAAAAATCATACAATATGATTTTCTGGATTTTTGTTTTAGATTCTGTCTCTCACAGTTGAAGAGTACCTATGCTAAAAATTACAGACCTCTACATGCTTTGTAAGTAGGAAAACCTGCAAAATCGGCAGTGTATCAAATACTTGTTCTCACCCACTGTATATATGTGTGTATATGTGTGTGTGTGTATTTTATGTATTTTATATATATATATATATATATATATATATATATATATATATATATATATATATATATATATATATATATATATATATATATATATATATATATATATATATATACAATGTAGCACAGGGGTTTTTGCCACCTAATTTACCATACGATAGTGATAATGATAATGTGATATTCCTTTTACTGAGTTTGGCTCCCTCTAGTGCCCTTTTCTATTTGTACTCATGCTGTTAAGACTTTGTTTTGGCTTTTGCAATAGCCAACGCTGCAATGCATTATGGACTGGGTAGTTTAATAAGGAAGTGACTCCTATGTTAAAAACCAGTTAAGGAACTACCTACTCACAATGCCCACTTACCTACCCACAAGGCCAAGCTACAGAATTTCCTGCTAGGTAGGGAAATAAAAGGCACAGCACGGCCATGCTTCGCTCTCTTCCTCCTGGGACGCCATTGAAGACCTGCCTGGAGGGAGCTGTGGGTGTGTGTGACTGCGGCCTGGTTGACGCGGAGCGGAGTTGCGAGGCCTCTAAAGAGTTCCGGAACACAGTTGTCCTGGATCAGCGTGTGGACGGATCGGAGGACCGGAGATAAACCGAAGGTTCCTGCATTACAGTCACCAATCATCTGACGGAGCGGTGCGGTGTGACGGCGCCAGCTTGGAGCGGGACTGACCTATCTGAAGTGGAACAGGACAAGCGTCTGGGCCCTGTGTGGTGGGCGGGCACTTGCCCAGATTGATATAATGCTTTATTGCTACACAAACTAGTTTCAGAAGGCTGGTGGGACCTGTAGTCCCACAGGAGGGTTTTCACCTAATTAGACTGTGTACAGTGAGGCCCCAGAGTTTGTTTTACTCTGCTACCAAGTGAATGCGGTGTTGTATCTTTCAGTAAGGGAGAGGTTCCATCAGTGCTCTACATAACCAAGCACACAGTTACTTATACATCATCTTTCCTGGATTACAAATACTGCAGTCTAATAAGCTAGCAGAAGAAAGAAGATCAAAGACTTTACTATTTACTATAAAGCGCTTCTTGCTCCGAGGACTGCAGTACAACCTAGGTGGAGCCCTTGAGCATATGACATAAATATATGTGCTGTATTACACTGCTGTATTGTATCTCATAGCGTACTGCAGGTTTAGTGTGTGTGTGTGTGCTCTGAGGAGGGAGTGGAATGTGCTCAATAGAAAGGATCTAACATATTGAGATTCCACTTTTAGCCTGCCTGCATATGCTTTCAAGTGACCATTGAGTTTGGGTTTTCCACATACACCCTGATTATTATTATTACTTTCATTTTCTTATATCAGAATTACCGCTGTGATAAATGTGTTTAACCAAGTTCTCCCAGTAATTGGTTTATGTGGTTAATTTACAACCTGTATGAGACTCTTAGTATTACTACAGCCGGTGGAGTGACGGAGACCAGAGTGACGGTAAATATACAGTATATTGTGTTACAACTGTGTTGTTCTTTACCATTGGGTCTTGCATTAACACTACCACACAGCTGTGCCTAGGGAGTTGAGTACATATTCTGGGGTTGATGGGCAGAGTGCAGGCCCAATCAACTATCAGCAGCTCCTTAGGGGGTCAGTACTACATATATATATATATATATATATATATATATATATATATATATATATATATATATATATATATATATATATATATATATATTCCTTTTTTCAATTTGTTATATTTGTTATATATTGTTACTATTCATTTGATAAACAGTGTTTTTAATCTCTTGTACGACAATGAATTAACATTAATATTTATATTATTTATTTATTTTAAGAGTAAATGTTTTTTTATTTAAAAATATAAAAGGTGACAATGACACAGTACATGGACATCAGGTGGATACATTAAGTCACAAGGTTTGAACTGACAATATAGTTACAGCTAGTAGTTATTTACCCAAGCTTATGATAATCTCTAACAGTTTAAACATTTTAGCAGTCTTGTTCCTGGTAATATTTACGGTATCAAAGTGGGAGAAAAAAAAGGAGGGGACGGGGGGGGAGAGGGGGGAGGGGGGGGTATATGGATCACACATTGAAACAACATTGCTAGCTGCATCCATGAGACACTGTAGGAGAGAGCCAGAGCATCGGGAATTTCCCAATTGGCTTTGGGGCTCCTATCCATGTGCATCAACCCATTGAGACCAGACCTCATCAAATTTTTTAGGGCAGTTTCTACTCTCGTATGTTAGCTTGTACAAAGGTAGGACAGAGTTTATCGTGGTTGTCCACATATGCTGTGTGGGGAGGTGGGTTTCTTCCACCTGAGTAGAATCTCCCGTCTGGCATAGTATAGAGCATAGAACAGGAACAGTTTTTCGTGTCTGGATGCTTCATAATTTTCCATATTGCCTAGTAGTGCCAAGGCTGGATCCAAGCTAAGGGATGAGTCCCCAAACGTGCCCAGGACACCCAGGATGCCTTCCCAGTATGGACGCAGCACAGGGCACGACCATACATGTGGAAAAAAGTACCGGGAGATACACCACGTCTGGAGCAGAGAGCACTCGTTCCTGGATGTATGTTGGCCAATCTCACGGGGGTATAATATGCCCTGTGTAAGAACTTAGTTTGGATGAAGCGATCCTTTGCTGAAATCATTTTTGTGGTATAGTCAGATACTATATCCTCCCAACTTTCGTCTGTCTGCTCTAGGATGTCAGTCCTCCATTTATTAAAAACTTTAGTCAAGGATGTCATATATGCAATGGAAAGGTAAAAGTAGAGGGAGGACAGGGGTTTCATGACTTTAGCAATGAGCAGTCGTTCAACCGCATCAGTCTGAAGGGTCAGGGGGTCAGGGAACTGGGCTTGGGTCACGTGTCTGATTTGATAGTATCTGAACTTCATGGAGGCAAGGATATCATGTTTAGCTTTTAGTGTCTCAAAGGAGGAAAAGGACCCATCAGTTAAAATATGTTTAATAGTGAATGTCCCCTTGGCCGCCCACAACTGAGGCTCCGGAAGCCCATAGAGGTGTCATAGCATGGGATTGCCCCACAGGGGCGTATGGGGGGAGATGACAGAGTCTGACTTATAAATAGCCCCTCCCCTTTGCCATACCTGTATGGTTGTGCACATTAAAGGCGTTATTTGGGGGTGGGCCTTAGGCCCTCTGTAGAGCAAATTAGTTAACGCTGCATAGGATCCTAGGATGGCTGCCTCAAGGGTCACCGCTGGGTTCTGCCTGGGCTGGTCAAACCACCACCAGGCAGTTACCAAGACTGCCGCCCAAAAGTAAAGCTGGAAGTGAGGCATTGCCAGTCCCCCCTGAGACAGAGGGAGCTGGAGCGTCTTCCTTGCCAGTCTCAGGGTTTTCCCGGCCCAGACAAACGTGGAGACAATGGAATCCAGTTTTTGAAAAAAGGATTTGGGGATGAGGCACGGAGTATTCCTGAAAAAATATATGAACTTGGGAAGATATACCATTTTTAACAAGTTCACTCTGACCCACTCGAATGGTGGAGGGAAAAAAGGAGTGACTTGTCCCAATTGATGCGAACCCCAGAAAACTTCCCGAATTGATCTATTATCTCAAGTGCAGAGCTTATGGAGGTTCCTGCATCAGCCAAATACAGCAGGGTGTCATCAACGTATAGTGAGATTTATTCCTGGAGTACTCCAACCTGTATTCCCTTGACTTGTTGATTTTGGCGTAGGAGGATCACCATGGGCTCAATTGCCAGGGCAAAGAGTCCTGGGGACCATAGACAACCCTGCCTGGTACCCCTATGACTCTTATCCGGGCAGTCGGAGCCCTGTAGAGAAGTTGAATCCAGGAGATAAACCTGGGCCCAAATCTGTAATGTTCCAGCACCTCCCAAAGGAAAAGCCATTCGACAGAGTCGAATGCCTTTTCGGCATCAAGCGCAGCCACTACACCTGTATCGCTCTCCACAGCTAAGTCAATATGGGTAAATAGCCTACGAATATTTATGTCTGTTCCTCTGCCTGGCATAAAGCCGGACTGATCCAGGTGGATCAAAGCCGTGAACACCTAGTTCAGTCTGGTCGCCAGGATTTTGGCCAGCAGTTTGGCATCCACATCAATCAGAGAGATCAGGCGATAGGACTTGCAGAGTTTGGGGTCTTTACCCGGTTTGGGGATGACTACTATCACCACCTCTGACATGGAGGCTGGCAGGGCCCCATCCCTCAGCGAGGTCAGGAGCATAGAGTGAAATTTGGGAGCTAATTCCTCGGCATACATTCAGTAAAATTCAGCGGGGGACCCGTCTGGGCCTGGTGTTTTCCTTCTCCTTGAGGGTAATGGGGGAGTCAAGTTGGTTTCTGTATGCTTCAGTCAGGACAGGGAAGTCTACATCTGAAAGGTATATATGAAGATCCTCCATAGAATAGTCAACCCGAGTGGAATAGAGTTCAGTATAGTAAGATGCAAAGCCCTCATTGATCGCCTTGGGGGAAGTCTGTCTGACCCCAGTACCATCAATCAGCGAGGGAGCACTCATAGAAGCCGACTGTTCCCTAACCAACCACGCCAGTAATTTACCTCCTCGTTCACCCTCCTCAAAGATCCTCTGGGATTGCTGGAGCAGCTTCTTTTTGGTAAGTGATGTGCAGATCAGCATAACCTCCCTGGTACTCTCCTGGAGCTTAGCATGAAGCTCCGGTCCCCATTTTGAGTATATTGCTGCTCTAAAGAGGCGGCCCTATCCTCAGCCCTGATCAGATCGGCATTCATCTGTCTGCGGACTCCACCAATAAGTGTTTGGTAATGGCCTCTAGAGGAGGCTTTAAAGGCATCCCACACCACCGCTGCTGGGGCCGACCCAGGGTTGAGTGCCCAATAGGCGTCCATTGTAGTCGAAACCCGGAATCCACCCCAGGGTCAGAGATCCAGAATCTCGACAACCTCCACAACTTGTCCGTGGGGGATCCCTCCAAGGACAACTTAAGGAGAAGTGGTGCATGGTTGGATACTCCCCTGGGAAGGATGGATATCTGCTGAACCCTGGGCAACAGATGTCTCCCCGTATACATGAGGTCAATGCGCAAGAGAGTTCTGTGGGTGGCGGAGTGGCAGGTAAAAGATCTGTCTGAGGGGTTCCGTCAGCCCATATGTCTCTGCCCAGACCGAGGTGGGTCCACCCGTGGAGTTAAAGCGATCTAGCCCAGTGTTAGGCGACATGTTAAAGTCCCCCATAATCAACAGGTTATCTGTACCGTACTTAGCAAGAAGAGGGCCCAGTTTATGGAGTAATTTGATTGAGGTGGGGGGGGGGGGGGGGGGATATAGACACTAGAGCTGCACGATTCTGGCTAAAATGAGAATCACGATTTTTTTGCTTAGAGGATAGATCACGATTCTCTCACGATTCTCGCGGCGTAACATCATCTTTCACATTAAAACAAAAAAATTGTGCTAACTTTACTGTTTCGTTTTTTTTTTTATTTATTGAAGTGTATTTTTTCCCAAAAAATTGCATTTGAAAGACCGCTGGGCAAATACAGTGTGACATAAAATATTGCAGCAATTGCCATTTTATTCCCTAGGGTCTCTGCTAAAAATATATATATATATATATATATATATATATATATATATATAATCTCTAATGTTTGGGGATTCTAAGTAATTTTTTTAGCAAAAAATATTGATCTTAACTTAAGAAAGAAGTGTCAGAAAAAGATTTGGACTTTAAGTGGTTAAACTTCCTGCGTTGTTTAAAGCTTGGCAGATTGCCCAGGTTATTTGTTTACACAGAGAAGTTTATCCCTTTGATCTAAGAAGTAAGTTAGATACAATGTTTCAAGTTCTAAACTTGGCAGACTGCCATGGATGTTTTCTTTTGACAGCTGAGTGAACAGATAATATCTCCACTTGTTTATATGAAAGAATCGGCAAACTCAGCAGGAGAGATCGTCAGGGGAGGTGAATCGAGATCACGATTTTTTAACGATTAATTGTGCAGCTCTAATAGACACCCACCAGCACCATCTCCAGGCTTTCCACCATTGCATGCATTATTATATATCGTCCATCCGGGTCAAGCACAAGTCCCAGAAGCCGAAACGGCAGGGACTTGCGTACAAGTATACTAACCCTCCTGGCAAAATTAGAGTATGTTGAGTGGTAATGGTGACCAACCCAGGGTTTCTTTAGACTAAGGATTTTCCCAACCAAGTGAGTTTCCTGGAGGACTTAAATGTGAGGACAGTGGGACTTTAGAAACTGGAACACCAGTGACCGCTTCACAGGGGAATTAAGACCCCTGGTGTTCCATGAGACAATTGTTAATGATGCCATTCAGGTACCCAGTATATCAATAATAGAGAGCATTCAGGGGGCCGGCCCCACCCGGCTGGAGCAAAAGCAGACAACCACAGTACACAAAGAGAGTAGCCCCTAAAGGGCGGTAAAATTGCAGGCCCAGTTGACTGTGTCACATTTACATATGCATAATAAGCAGTAAAACAAAAACAGTAACAAAACAACCCCCCCCCCTGCCAAGCCCCCCGGAACAGTGGGTGGCATTTCTTCCCAAAAACAACACGGCAAACCGCCATACTCTGGAGGTAATGTGTGCAGGAGGCTTACTGTACATAAGTCTGCTGACCCATAACAGCTAGAGTCGTCCGGATAATAATTATGGTGCTGGTCTCCCAGCAAGCTGGGGGTACAAAACTTGGTGTAGGTGTTCAAATATTCCTGAGAGGAAAAGAAAATGTTAGTATGAGCTTCTGACTTGGATAATATGTTCCCCAGTGAATGGCAAAAGGGATGGAGGGGGGGAGGGGGATTTCAGATGAGTAAGTCATCCAGGGTTCCCCTCATCAGGGAGATACCGGATAATGTGACCCCCTCGCTCCCAATGCATGGGAAGAGACAGGGCAAGACAAGGGGGGGAGGTGAGGAGGATTGCCATTTCCACTGTAGTCTCAGTGTCAGAAGGAGAATTAGAAGCGAACATCAGGGAAAGCCAGAAAGCCGCACGTAAAAGCTCAGTATGTGAAAGTAGGTTACAACAAGAAACTGTAGATAATATACTTGCTTCATCCCACACGGATTGTGTCAAGCCAGGAAGACGCCTCCTCAGGCGATCTGAAGAATCTCACTCATTCTCCATCTTGGACCCAAAGTCTGGTGGGGAAGAGCATGCTGTACTTCAAGTTCTTGGCGCGAAGACGGGAGCGTACATGGTCGAACGATTTCCTCTGACACTGTGTCTCGATGGAATAGTCTGGAAATATAAGGAGCTTAGCATTCTCAAACTTGAGGTCTCCCACACTTCTGATCTCCCTCGGAATAAGATCCCAGTCCCGGTAGTTTAGCAGTTTGAAGATGAATGTACGTGGGGGGGCCCCCTGTGGACCTCTGACTGTGGGAATACTATGGGCCCTCTCCACCACAAAATGGGGGGAGAAGGAGGCGCGAGGCAAGAGGGATCGCAGCAGCTGCTCTGTGAATAGGGTAGTGTCGTTCCGGGCATGGGCAGGCACTGCCATGGGCCAAAACTAAGCTGGTGGGGCAGAGGATGGGCTCCAAGCACCGCAGGATTGCAGGATTATTGATCCGGATGGCGGAGCGGAGCTAAAACACGTCCACTCCCGTTGCCATCTTGGACACGCCCCCCTTATTTTTGTTTTTAAATGTTTTTCCATGATATTCGTTATGATTTCCAGGTATTGGATGATTGGTGGTGGATCGATTGATTGTCCAGCCTCGTGACTATAAAACTCCTGTTCTATGCTGGATCTTGAGCGTGTTATCTGAGGAAGGGGGGTTAAACCTGGAAACATGTCATCGTATACCACTCAAGCTCCGGAACCTTCTGTGATACTCACATCCCCTGCTCTGATCCATTTGTTCCATCAGGCTTTGCCGATGTCTGCCTGCGGTCGGAGCGTGTGACGCAACCGGGGAGGAGTCCTGTGGTGTCTGGACACCTTGCAGCTCAGACCTCGTTCCCGCTGCCCCTCCAGCATCCATCTCTGGTCTGTGTTTGTGGATAAATGACTGCGCCGCCTATGAAAATGAACTGCCAACACAACAATCAGACTAATTGTGAAAAATGCGTGTGAACGAATGTGTAGCGCTAGAAATGACTGAAACCTGGGAATGATTCCAGGAAGGTGAATATGCATTCCTAAACAGTAAATGAATCAAAATGGAAGTGCAAACCTGTCCATAAAAAGGAAAACAAATATAGGCAATAAGAGTAATCTTAGTGGCACATTAACGTACAAATGGTGCAAAATAAACATACATACAAATGAAATACTGACTAAAGTGCACATATATGTGGTGGTGTTGAAAACACACAGACAGATAGTATTCAATCCATGTTAAAAATATCAAAAAGAATCACAGTATAAAAAAAAAAGGGATAAGTCCACAGGGATGAGAGATCTAACAAATGACACAATGTGACAAAATGGTCAGACCACAAAGATGAAGTGTTAACAAGTGATAATGATGTGAGGGTAAGTCCATATGTATAGGACATCAAAGTAAAATCACAATAGGATCTTAGATGAAATGTTGATGCATTTGTAAATGCTGGTGATCAGACATTAAAAAAAAATTCTACAACATCCAGGGTTGTGCCTCCACCGTCTAGGGGTAAGGGGGATTTGGTACTCTTACCCTGAGTTGTGGTTCCACATGCCAGTGGCGGTGAATCATAAGAGCATGGATGCAAGCATGGGTTGCAAACGGCAATCTCCCCAGAGGACTTCAATGAAGACACACTCCAGCCCTTTTTCTGACGATCAGCACTGGTCTCTGGTCTCACCGGCCGCTGCAGTGGCTCTGCCATCTTCCACTCTGGTCATATAGTGATCGTGCTTCCTGGATCTGTGCCCAGCCTTTCCCCTCCCTGGTGTAGCCCGGCTTTGGTTATGGTCACCGCTCCCAGCTGTTGGAAAGTGTTTTCAGACTTCCCATTTTTGGTCTGCAGCCCCCTCTGTCCACAGCCCTCATGGAAGCGGGACAGCCATTTCTCCACCACCTTTGGCTAAATTGCTGGCACTATCACAGTGTGTTTGGTCATTCTGATGATTTTTCCCATTTGTACTGTGTATTGGTTACATGTTTAATAAGCAATAAACTGTTTTAAATTTCACATGGATTCCATCTCCAATGGATTCCTTGCCCCCTCCTGGATCTGCGCTTCCCAATTCTGTTGTTTTTGTCTGCTTCTCATTTGGTCATCTGAGTTTGGGAGCAGTGGTCCAGTGTGACTTTTATAATTACTTTGGCTCCTTGGTTTACTTTCTGTGCTTGGCTCCCTGTTGGAATTTTCATACTGGGTGATATCAGCCTGTAATACCCTGGTTACTTTCCTGAGCTATGTTCCCCATCCTGTATTCCTCTCAGATAATCTTCCTTCTCTGTGCTGCAGACACAATTATGTATCTAGACTGGATTTATGAAGATTCTGGGGTTAAGCTGGCACCTAGGCACCTGGGGTATGTGCTTTGGGTCTTCTGCCCCATAACTGGGTATAGCAAGATGTCTGACAGACAATTCTCCCAGGGTTACTTACTTGTTTGCTGACTGTGCCGGGTGGAGGGATATGTCTGTATAGTCTCAGACCCAAGTCACTGAGTGCAGTCTCAGGAGATGGGAGGCAGAGGTGTGGGATCTCTGCAACTTGTCTCATTTAAACATTTAAGCCACTGATTACTGAATACCAATATTATGAGTTCTGACCCTTACACAGTATAATTTATATAATATAATTTATATAATAATTTATATAATATAATATAATATAATTTATATTGTACATTACATACTCCTAACCCCTGCACAATATATTCTATGTTGTACATTACATCTTTCTGATACTATATAGTCCTATCTGCTGTAGCTTATAAAATATGTTGTACATTACATAGTCCTGCCTTCTTTTGTACCCATTTCTACCAGCTGGACACTATTTCTGAAGATATTTAATTGGAGCACAGACATTTACACATTGATAATAATGTGATAAAATCCTCAAACTTTGGAACCTTAAACAGAAAGTGATAATGAGGGAGAAGTCAATAACAACCCAATGATGGTGGTCTTCAGGATCAGTCCAGTCTTCATCTTGGTTGTTCTTTCCCATCCTCACTCTCCGACCTCTGGTGGGGCTCAGCCCCGCTGTTATTCATGACTAAATCATGGACTAAATAAGGAAGTGCAGGACTTCTTGTGTTGGGAAGATGGCAATGAGTGATAGAGGGGGTGGGGACACTCATCCTATAATCCCCTCATCACTGTCACTCCTATAAAAGACAGTTCTCGTTGTTTCCTCACTCTCTGACGAAGGTCCACGAATAAAGAAATGAACTATTAGAAGATCAGAGGACCCATTTACTAGTTACCTTGAGGGGGGAATTGTAAGATCCTCAGAGACAAAGCTGTCTGATGTGGGCGGGGTCCTGATTTAGGGAAACCAATCTGCTCATGTCTAGTAATAATCTTTTTATTTCTATTTTAGTAGATGGACGGGAGATGAGGAAAACCTCAGAGGATTGTCTCACTTTGTCTCCAGACTGTAAAGTAGAAGATGAGGACATCACACAGTATAGTCCAGGAGAAAACCCGGCTACCTCAAATGTCCATCCGGCACCACACAGTATAGATGGACCATCGTATTCCTCTTATCCTGAGGAACCTCAGACTGTGAGGAACGGTGCCGTCCTTCCAACAGAGAAGAGGTTTCCCTGTACTGAGTGCGGGAAGTGTTTCCGTTTTATATCACATCTTAATGTGCATAAAAGATCTCACACGGGGGAGAAACCGTATTCCTGTCCGGAGTGTGGGAAATGTTTTTCAGTGAAGTTCCATCTTTTCACACATCAGAGATCTCACACGGGGGAGAAGCCGTATTCCTGTCCTGAGTGCGGGAAACGTTTTTCACAGAAGGTCAGTCTTTCCACACATCAGAGATCTCACACAGGTGAGAAGCCGTATTCCTGTCCTGAGTGCAGGAAATGTTTTTCAGAGAAGTCCCATCTTTTGACACATCAGAGATCTCACACAGGGGAGAAGCCGCATTCCTGTCCTGAGTGCGGGAAATGTTTTTCACAGAAGGCCAGTCTTTCCAGACATCAGAGATCTCACACAGGGGAGAAGCCGTATTCCTGTCCTGAGTGTGGGAAATGTTTTTCACAGAAGTCCAATCTTAAAAGACATCAGAAATCTCACACAGGGGAGAAGCCACTAACCTGTCCTGAGTGAGGGAATTGTTCTGTCTTCCTGTACATCAGGGATCCCACACAACCCTCGAGGTGTATTAGTGCCTTGAGTATGGGAAATGTCTTCTATATGAATGTTGCTGGACATCACAGCTCTCATGTGGGGAAGAAGCACACCCTGATATACACCTCAGATATACTCCATGGCTGATCTTCATCATGTAAGAAACAGTTCCGGGGGTGTGGACATATTTTTTAAAAACGACTTGTTCCTTATGACAATCTCCTTGTTCCTAATCTACCAGAGAGCTCAGCAGCGGTGTGGGAATTCATTAAAAACTACAAGCCGACATCAGCAAAGGACAGAACTCTGTGAATGAATGGCACGGCCGTGCCATTTTGATAAAGTGACAGCCGGTACGGGGAACTTCTCCCCACACTGCTGTCACACAGAGGACTTAGATCGCTGAGCCGCTACAGGAACAGGAACATGTAACATCTTCCCGAAGGGGAACTGTCACGGAACGTCCCTCACTCCGCTTCCGGAGTGCTTCCGTCAGTATACTGCTTCCTAAGTTCTGGAACACGAGTCCAATGGATCTGGCTATAGGAACCCCCAAGAACTAGACAACACCAGTCTTGGAGTACATCAGGACTAACTCTTTATTTGAGATCTCACACACATTTATACAGCAGGCTGACTCAAAGCTAACCTAATTAACATGAGCTAATTAACTAAAACATTTACCCAGACCAGATGACAGACTTGTGGGCACCGAGCTTCACACAGTAGTATAAACACAATAGCTGGAGCTAATTACAATTAACAATACAAACAACAATCTCCCCCCTCCTCAGCCTATTCATCAACAGTTTGGCTCCTAGCCAGTCCTGGAAGCTAATGTGATCAGCTCACTCAATTAACAGGATGAGTTCAGAATCAACCAAACCAATAATAGTCTCTACATACATCCTGGGAGATATTGTGGACAAATATTACTGTCCCATTTTAAGTAGTCCAAGATATATTTTCTCACTCACCCTGTGCCAGGATGGCACAGGGTGCCTTAGACATAAGATTTGTTCTGAGTTCCACGGGCCCTCCCGTCACATCTCTCCCCTTTCGGCAGAAGACTAACACAGGAGGAGACCCCAGACGGGTTGACTCCGAAGTTAGTAAGTAGTTCCAGTCCTCTACTGCCTGTACCCACACAGTACCCCAAATAAATTGTTCCAAACAAAGCATTACTCACCCAGCCAACCTCTGCCTCTCTCAGAGAACAAATCTGTCGCTGGGGAGAGGCCTGGACTGGCCCTTCTCCCTGGAGTCCTTTCTGCCGCTGGAGAGAAGACAGGGTGTCTGGGCTTACTCTGTCATGCTGTTGGGGATCTGGGCCCACTGCCCAGCATCCCTGGGGTATACAGGTGGAGACTGAAGTCCCATCCACCTTCACAGGAAATCCATCCTCTGTTATTCGAGGGCAGAGTCCAGCAGTCCTCGGCCCTGTTGCCAGCCCTTCTGCTGGAAACCCCACACCATCTGTTCCGGCTAACTGTTGGGGAGGGAGGCCGACTGCCCCGCCTCCCTGGAACTCTGTAGTTGTTGCCGGTGCTGGGCAGAGGTTGGTAACACTCTGCCCTGTTGCCAGCACTTCTGCTGGGGACTCCGCATCCTCCGCTCTGGCTAACCGTTGGGGCAGGAGGCTGGCTTCCTCCACTCCCAAACTGCGTAGCTGCTATTGGGGAGGTGAGCCGGCTGCTTCCTTTTCCATTCCCTCATCTGGTTGCTTGGACGACATGTCTATGGTACTGTCTCCCAGGTGCACTGATCTTTGCTGGGGAGGGAAGGCCGCTTCCTCCACCCTGGCCAACTGTTGGGGAGGGACAACACACACCTCCTCTCCCTTCTCCCCCTGTATCTGCTGCTGGCAAGTGATTGCCACCTTCTCACCCTGGGCCTCCGAAACTGCCACAGGTGTGGGGCAGAGGTCTTGGACCCTCTGTCCGGTTGCCAGATCTTCAGCTGGAGAAGTTTGTTGTAACTCCACAGATACTGCTGTTGGTGCTGGGCAGAGCACAGTGAAGTTTGGCCCCAATAGCAGCTCTTCTGCTGGAGGCTCATCAGGTTGTTCTTCCTCAGCAGAAAAGTCTATCAAATCCCCTACCTCTATAACTGGTGTCTGTGGATAGAGGTTCACCATCTCCTGTCCGTAAAACTCAGAAGATGCCATCAGTGCTGAGCAGAGCGCAATGAAGTTTGGCACTAATCCCAACTCTTCTGCTGGGGGCTCACCCGATGGTTCTTCCTCAGCAGAAAAGTCTATCAAATCCCCTGTCTCTGCAACTGATGTCTGGGGATGAAGGTTCACCATCTCCTGTCCATGGAATCCAGAAGATGCTATCAGTGCTGGGCAGAGGTTAGCAGAGCTCTGCCCGGTTGTCAGCACTTCAGGTTTGGGGATGGCAATCTCCAGATTTTCCGCTGCAGATTCTCTGGCATGCTGCTGGACAGGCACATTCATCCATCCAAGATCATCCCATGCAGAAACAGGATCATCAAGGTCAGTCAGCACTTGCTGCATCCGCCATAAGACCTCCGCCTCCCTAGCTGTGGGGGCAGGTTGGCAAAGCACACTATTGCTCTGCCACATTGCCGACTCTTCAGCCAGGATTTCCGGGTTGTCAGCTGGTATTTCCTGATAGTCCCAGGCAAAGGGAGCCCAGCCCTGGCACTGAGCAATGTCTAGCAGCCATCTGTAGGCGATCTCTAGCTCCCATTCCTGAACGGCCAGAAACTCCAAATCTTCCTGTGCCCAGTGCACTTCCGAAATGTTCAGTAGCCCTTCTCTGAAATCCATGATTTCGTCCACCCGCCACTCCAAATCACTCCCAAAGTTAGGGTCCCCTGTCAGCTTCATATACAACAGTCCCAAGCCACCGTAGTTTAAGCCTTCCGTTGGGCTGTCATCCGCTATCCAGGGACATGCTTGGGATACATGCCACCGGAGGGCTCTGTAGCTCTCATGCAGCTTTATCTCTGCCCAGACCAGCCTGCTTAATTCAGCTGTCTGCTTCTTGTGTGGTTTTTCTCCCAAAAACCACATCCGCAGTCCGTACTGCGACCAGTACCTTTCCTCGATGGAGGGGAGAACTTTTCCCTGGTGTCGCTGCTCACGGGCTAGCGCTTCTTTTCAGAGTTTGCAGCAAATAGAATCACACCATCCCAGCAGCACCTGCTCCTATACTGGTCCTCTGTGCTGTATCTGCATCTCTCACAACCTCCTTCTGAATTCCTCGTCCATGGCGGCTGGTATCTGTACCTCTCCTGCTATCTGGACCTTGGATCCAGATGTAGGTTTGGATGTCCCAGACTGCAGGAAGCTATCCCACTGCTGCCACCAATGTCACGGAACGTCCCTCACTCCGCTTGAGTGCTTCCGTCAGTATACTGCTTCCTAAGTTCTGGAACACGAGTCCAATGGATCTGGCTATAGGAACCCCCAAGAACTAGACAACACCAGTCTTGGAGTACATCAGGACTAACTCTTTATATGAGATCTCACACACATTTATACAGCAGGCTGACTCAAAGCTAACCTAATTAACATGAGCTAATTAACTAAAACATTTACCCAGACCAGATGACAGACTTGTGGGCACCGAGCTTCACACAGTAGTATAAACACAATAGCTGGAGCTAATTACAATTAACAATACAAACAACAATCTCCCCCCCTCCTCAGCCTATTCATCAACAGTTCGGCTCCTAGCCAGTCCTGGAGGCTAATGTGATCAGCTCACTCTATTAACAGGTTGAGTTCAGAATCAACCAAACCAATAATAGTCTCTACATACATCCTGGGAGATATTGTGGACAAATATTACTGTCCCATTTTAAGTAGTCCAAGATATATTTTCTCACTCACCCTGTGCCAGGATGGCACAGGGTGACTTAGACATAAGATGTATTCTGAGTTCCACGGGCCCTCCCGTCACAGGAATATTTCCTTTAACCCTTTCACTGCCAGAGCTGGTTTTGTGCCCACATGTTTAACCCCTTCAATACCGGGCACTTTCACCCCCTTCCTGCCCCTGGCCAATTTTCATCTTTCAGCGCTGTCACTCTGAATGACAATTGCCATGTCATGTAACACTGTACCCATATGACATTTTTATCTTTTTTTTCCCCCACAAATAGAGCTTTCTTTTGGTGGTATTTGATCACCACTGGGGTTTTTATTTTTTGCGCTACAAATTTTTTTAAAAAGACAGAAAATTTTGAAAAAAAAGTTTGTCTTTGTTTCTGTTATAAAATTTTGTAAATAAGTAAGTTTTCTCCTTCATTGATGGGCACTGATGAGGAGGCACTAATATGCAGCACTGATGGGTGACACTGATGAGGAGGTACTGACAAGCATCCCTGATGGGCACTGCTTGGCATCCCTGATGGGCACTGATTGGCATCCCTGGTGGGGCACTGGTGGTCATCACTGGTGATCATCGCTGATGGGCCTGTACTGATGATCAATGCTGAATATCAGTGCAGATCCCCCCCTGTCAGGAGAGGCTCTGATTGGCTCTCCTCTACTTGTACCTTGTTAACATGAATAAAGGAAAGCTGATAACCGGCACTTCCTGGTTACAATGTGATTAGCTTTGATTGGACACGGCTGATCACGTGGAAAAGAGCCTACGTCATAGACGCTTTACCGAGATTAGAGATGCGTTGTGTCAGAGCGACACACCGCACCACCGATCGCCACACGCCCGAGCGGCTTATTCCTCTGGATATCATATGACATCCAGTCATGATAATGGAACCCCTGCCTGGCCGTCATTCTGCTGTAGGCCGGGCGGGAAGGTGTTAACAAATCATTTTAGGGGGGAAGATTATATAAAACCCCCAAAACATTATATATTTCTGATAGCAGACACCCTAGAGAATAAAATAGTGGTAGTTCCAATTTTTTTTATGTCACACGATATTACCGCAAAAGTAGGGGTGCACCGAATGGGTTTAAAAAATATTTTTATACAGGAGATGATCAGAGACTGCAGACATGGTACAGGAGATGGTCAGAGACTGAAGACATGATACAGGAGATGGTTAGAGACTGCAGACATGATACAGGAGATGGTCAGAGACTGAAGACATGATACAGGAGATGGTCAGAGACTGATGACATGATACAAGAGATGATCAGACTGCAGACATACAACAGGAGATGGTCAGAGACTGCAGACATAGTACAGGAGATGGTCAGAGACTGCAGACATGGTACAGGAGATGGTCAGAGACTGCAGACATGGTACAGGAGATGGTCACAGACTGCAGACATGATACAGGAGAATGGTCAGACTGGGGACATGGCACAGGAGATGGTCAGAGACTAGGGACGTGGCACAGGAGATGGTCAGAGACTGCAAACATGATATAAGAGATCAATACAGCCTTACCAGTGCCTGTCAGATGCAGTGGGAGTCTTCAGCCGTGTGCGCTTCGCTTCTTCTGACGTTTCTTATATAACGGAGGGCAGGGCCACCCCGTGACCCCGCCCTACTCTGACACACGGGGAATTCACAGGATTTTTTCCAACGAAATTACTAGATCAATTGCGGAAGGCTATAGGGAGTTTTATCTGGGCACATAAATCAGCTCGAATTAGAAGGGACATATTAATCAGGGCAAAAAAAGATGGAGGACTAGCCCTCTCAGACTTTTCAATGTATCTTCGCTCAGTATTTATCTCTAGAATAGTAGACTGGTTCCATAATGCAGATAATAAACAATGGGTGAAGCTGGAAGAAGATGCTACGGCTATAAAACTGAAGTCCCTATTATGGATAAAAAGAGAAAATCAGCCCCCCGAAGAGAGAAATACAATTTCTGGTTTATTCAACATTGAGAGTCTGGAAAATGCTATTAAAGGGAGGGAATTGGTCTACTCAGATGATCGATGGAATTGGTCTACTCCGATGACTCCACTGTTTGATAACCCGGATTTTCCACCAGTAATGAAAGCTTTAACCTTCTTAAGTTGGCATAGAGATGAGGAGGGGAGTGGCTCAGATTCTGGTGGGGAATAGGTTCCCTCCTAACTTACATTATGTTGGTGACAAATAAATCGTTATTAGACAGACCATTAACAGAATTTGAAAAATTATTACTACAAGAACAAAAACCAGCTCATGTCTTATCTACAGTATATAAATGCTTGAATGCATATACAAAGAAAAAAGAACTGATATACTTAAATAAATGGGAAGAAGAACTGGGGATAACTATATCCAGAAAAAAATGGTAAAAAACATTTTTATTAATACATAAGCTATCTTTATCAAGTAGACATCAGGAAAGAAATGATAAAATTCTCGCAAGATGGTATAGAAGTCCAGTAGATATGCATAGGAGAAACAATGGAAATACAGAGATATGTTGGAGATGTCAAAATGCAACAGGCACAATGTCTCACATTTGGTATTACTGTTCGGGGGTTCAGAGATTTTGGTTAAAAATTTATGATTACGGGACAAAAAAATACAACCCGACATATTAGTATCAGTGTTATCAATGCTTCCCGGATCTATGAAAGATATTAAAAGAGATATCCTAAGACATATGATGACAGCAGCTCAAACCGTCATAGCTCGAAACTGGAGGAAGACAGCAACTCCCTCAATAGGGGAGTGCCCATAGGAAACATGGCCAAAATGGGAGGAGTTTAGAACCTCAGCAAATGTATCAAATTATAAGTAGAGTAATATGGCGGAGCCAAAGGAAAAAGGAGATAGAAAGAAGCAAGGGAATGGGGAGAGAAGGGAAAAAAGAAAGGTGGGGGGAAGGAGGGAAACATTTTTTTTTGTTTGTGTGTGTTTTTTTGTGAGTATGTAACATGTGGATGAATGGTGTGTTAATGTGGTATAACATAAACAGTAACAGAACTTTGTGAGATAAATTGGACAATGTATGCATTATTTGTAAAAGAATATATCTAAATTATCACATTACGTGTAATTGTTGTGTAAATTGAAAAAAAAGGTGTAAAATAAAGATTATATATATAAAAAAAAAATTCCAGGGTGCTACACAAATAAAACTTACCTGCTAGTGCTAGAAGACATCAGGCCTGATTCTGCTAACACTGTGGTTATGTGTGCAATGTATCAGAGGAGCCGGTGATCTACTGACACTGCACTTGTTGGGGGGCAGAAGGGCTGATCCTGCCAACGCTGCGTTATTAGGGACACTATACTAAGGGGAGACACTAATATAGTTCTGTTCATGATCAGGATATTGATCCATACAGACACTATACTAAGGGGGGACACTAATATAGTTCTGTTCATGATCAGGATATTGATCCATACAGACACTATACTAAGGGGGACACGAATATAGTTCTGATCAGGATATTGATCCATACAGACACTATACTAGTAATGGTGGTGATCAGGATCCTATAGTGTGAATGCGATAGTGTGCAGGCTATCTAATGCTAGCTGACCCTGGCGCTATCTGATGTAACAAGTGACCCTAATACAGTGATGGGTGAAAAATACTGTACACTGACGCTGTACTAATGGCACTGGTTGGGTGACAGGGGTGATCAATGGGTGAATGAGGACAATCAATGGGGTTAAATGTGCCAATCTAAGGTGTGTGCGTGTAAAGTGTGGTGATTATACTCACAGTGTGGTGTTCTCTTCTCTTCCTGAACCGAAAAGGACTCAGGAAGAGAAAAAATAGCAAGATATCTCCCTGTGTTTACAAAACAAAACACAACACAGATTTGTCATTGGCTGCAGGTGATCAACAGGGTAGTGGGCAAAATCATTGGCTGGGACCTGCTGACAAATTTGTCCTGCAGCCAATGACAGTGGAGGTTTCTGGGTGTGGGTGTGCATGGGTGCGGATCTGGAAGAAAGCCATGACATAAAAGTACATTACCAGGCCTGTATGAGCCGCCCATCAATTGTATTTTACAGCACTTCATCAATGTCTTTGGTGATCTCTGATCTCCTTATGAACTGTTTCTTACATGATGAAGATCAGCCATGGAGTATATCTGAGGTGCATATCAGGGTGTGCTTCTTCCCCACATGAGAGCTGTGATGTCCAGCAACATTCATATAGAAGACATTTCCCGCACTCAAGGCACTAATACACTTCGAGGGTGGTGTGGGATCCCTGATGTACAGGAAGACAGGACTTCAGCAAGGAACAATTTCCTCACTCAGGACAGGAACGTGGCTTCTCCCCCGTGTGAGATCTCTGATGTGTGTAAAGATGGGACTTCCCTGAAAAAGATTTCCCGTACTCAGGACAGGACTATGGCTTCTCCCCCGTGTGAGATCTCTGATGTTTGTAAAGATGGGATTTCTGTGAAAAACATTTCCCGCACTCAGGACAGGAATACGGCCTTTCCCCCGTATGAGATCTCTGATGTTTGTAAAGACTGGACTTGTCTGAAAAACATTTCCTGCACTCAGGACAGGAATACGGCTTCTCCCCCGTGTGAGATCTCTGATGTGTGGAAAGATGGAACTTCACTGAAAAACATTTCCCACACTCAGGACAGGAAAACGGCTTCTCCCCTGTGTGAGATCTCTGATGTGTGGAAAGATGGAACTTCACTGAAAAACATTTACCGCACTCAAGACAGGAATACGGCTTCTCCCCCGTGTGAGATCTCTGATGTGTGGAAAGATAGGACTTCTGTAGAAAACATTTCCCGCACTCAGGACAGGAATACGGCCTCTCACCCGTGTGAGAACTCTGATGTTTGGAAAGACTCGCCTTCTGTGAAAAACATTTCCCGCACTCAGGACAGGAATACGGCTTCTCCCCCGTGTGAGATCTCTGATGTGTGGAAAGACTCGCCTTCTGTGAAAAACATTTCCCACACTCAGGACAGGAATACGGCTTCTCTCCTGTGTGAGATCTTATATGCACATTAAGACCAAATTTAGAATGGAAACCCTTCCCGCACTCAGTACAGGAAAACCTCTTCTCTGCTGGAAGGACGGCACCATCCCTCACAGTCTGAGGTTCCTCAGGATAAGAGGAATACGATGGTCCATCTACACTGTCTGGTGCCAGATGGACATTTGAGGTAGTCGGGTTTTCTCCTGGACTATACTGTGTGATGTCCTCATCTTCTACTTTACAGTCTGGAGACAAAGTGAGACAATCCTCTGAGGTTTTCCTCATCTCCCGTCCATCTACTAAAATAGAAATAAAAAGATTATTACTAGACATGAGCAGATTGGTTCCCCTAAACCAGGACTCCGCCCACACCAGGCAGCTTTGTCTCTGAGGATCTTACAATTCCCCCCTCAAGGTAACTAGTAAATGGGTCCTCTGATCTCCTACCAGTTCATTTCTTTATTCATGGACCTTAGTCAGAGAGTGAGGAAACAATGAGAACTGTCTTTTATAGGAGTGACAGTGATGAGGGGATTATAGGACGAGTGTCCCCACCCCCTCTATCACTCATTGCCATCTTCCCAACACAAGAAGTCCTGCACTTCCTTATTTAGTCCATGATTTAGTCATGAATAACAGCGGGGCTGAGCCCCACCAGAGGTCAGAGAGTGAGGATGGGGTGAGAACAACCAAGATGAAGACTGGACTGATCCTGAAGACCTCCATCATTAGGTTATTGAGTCCTCCCTCATTATCACTTTCTGTTTAAGGGTCCAAAGTGTGAGGATGTTATCACATTATTATCAACATGTAAAGCCTCGTACACACGATCCGATTGTTGGCAGGCTGTTGTCCTAAATTCTTACCATTAGTATGCTTCTTTTGACAATTGTTGTCCTACTTTTGGCCAACAAATGTTGGATGACATGCTAATAAGTTTTCGGCGGACAATGGTCTGTTGTCTGATTTTCGTATGGTCAGTACACAAGTCCGTCACACAAAAGTTGAAAGTACAAAACACGCATACTCGGAATCAATGCTCACCAAACACGAAATTAGCAGAAGGGGCCCATAGGATGGCACTCAAAAGCTGAAATTCCTCGTAGTACGTCACTACATTTGTGTTTGTGACACGAAAACTGTGTAATGTTAGTATGCAAGACAAGATCCAGGCACACGCCCTTAAGACAAAAATTAGTCTGTGCTCCAATCAAATCATCCGATATAAATTGTCCAGCTGGTAGAAAATGGGTGCAAAAGAAGTCAGGATCATGTAATGTACAATGTATTGTATAAGATACAACATATAGGACTATATAGTATCAGAATGATGTAATGTACAACATAGAGTATATAGTGCAGGGGTCAGGAGTATGTAATGTACACCATAGAGTATATAGTGCGGGGATCAGGAGTATGTAATGTACAATATAAATTATACAGTGTAAGGGTCAGGACTCATAATATTGGTATTCAGGGGAAGCTTAAATGTTTACATGAGACAAGTTGAAGAGGTCCCACGCTGCTGCCTCCCATCTACTGAGATTGCACTGAGTGACAGTGGGTCTGAAACTATACAGCCATATTCCTCTGCCTAGCACAACCATGAAACAATAGAACAAGTAATCCTGGGAGAATTGTTCTGTCAGAGATCATGCTAGACCTGGGCATGGGGCAGAAGACCCAAAGCACATGCCCAAGGTGCCTAGGTAGAGGAACATCTATAGTGAAAATCAACCCTTTGCTGCCAACTGAACCCCAGAATTTCCATAAATACAGTCTAGATCCATAAATTGTATCTGCGGCACAGAGAAGGAAGATTATCACCCTGTCCTTGCCCTACTCTGGACCAATCAGTGAGCAGTATGGGCGGAGGAATGTATTTAGTGTTAATGACCCACCTGTGCTGATCTCTGTAGGAGTGTCCTCCTCTATAAATGTCCCCGTTATTCCATCCTCCTCCATAGACTGCTGATCATCCCTCACATACCTCTCTTCTTCTGTTTTAACCTCAAATTCTATATCGATTGGATCTCCACTCTAAATCAAGAAAATAAAAGTGAATATCATCCGTAAACAATAGGATTTATTATTGTGACATTACATAAAAAATCCACACATTATCTCTAGGAGTCCATGTTTTCGATACTCCGTTCCACTAACCTTGTAACAGTGAGGGATGGTGTGATCTTCCTGTGTGGAATCCTGGGAATACAGAGGATGAGGACATCTCTCTGGTGGGTTCCTGGTATTAGGTGGCACCATCTTATCCTTGTGTCCTTTTGAAAACTCCCCCATCACTCCATACTCCTCATCCTCCTCTTTATATTCTTCTTTAACATCAATATTATCATCCCCGAGGTTTCCACTCTGAATATATAATAAATACATTCATTGTAACAAACATGCTGTGTATAAATCAGAACTACTAATAACTGTCAATCATCTACCTGATGATGGTGAGGGATGGTGTGATCTTCCTGTGTGGAATTCTGGGAATACAGAGGACAGGGACATCTCTCTGGTGGGTTTGGATAGCTGGATGTCTCCACCATGGTGTCCTGGTACAGATCTTTGTGTTCTTTTAGAAACTCTGACTCCTCCATCACCCCATCCTTATCATCCTCCTCTTTTATCTCTTCTTTAAATTCAATTTTAGAATCTCTCAGGTTTCCACTCTGAATATATAATAAAAATTAAATGAATTGTAACAATGCACATAATGCACAGATCCTAATGATACTATCAGTGATTGTTCCTCATCTACCTGATGATGGTGAGGGATGGGGTGACCTTCCTGTGTGGAATCCCGGGAATACAGAGGATGGGGACATCTCTCTGGTGGGTTCCCATTACTGGATCCATCTGTAGGAAACACACACATTGACTGAATACATTGTTTCTATGTGTTTATCAGATGATGGGGGATCTAGGTGGACCCTCCGTACTGCTCTCTCCTTTACAATAAAGTCTCCTCTTACCCGGTGATGTGAGGGGCGGCTGATTGTCCATCATGACGTCCTTGTAGAGATCCTTGTGTCCTTCTAAATACTCCCACTCCTCCATGGAGAAATAGACAGTGACATCCTGACACCTTATAGGAACCTGACACACACAATGATACAGTCACCATCCAGACACATCCCTTGTCTGTTACTGGATAATGTCCCAGAATTCCCAGCACCGCTCACCTCTGTTCCATGATCTCTCTGGTGACTTCTAGAATCTTCTTTGTATTTCTCTATTCTATCAGGGAGGGAGGTGGAGGCAATGTGATGGTCATATGATCTCCAGACTTCACAGGAGGAAAACTCTAGATCTGAACACAAAGAGCAAAATCAAATTATATTCTCAGAATCCTCCTCACCTCACCTTTCAGGTTTCCATTTTATTAAAGCCCCACTTCAGACTGAGGTTTAATTTACCCACACAGGACCTCCACACTATGCAAGTTAAAAACTTGTTGCAGGTATTCTGATGTCATTACATACAATGCAGGACCAACAGTCCTACTTTGCTAGTGAGGATACCAAGGGTCCACCCACACCTTAAAAGCATCAGAAAAAAAGCCAGATGGAGGGACATTGGGAGGAGGAGCTGTGAGGTCAGTGTGATGTCATAGGACATATAGGCTCTGGATGGAGGGACATTTGGAGGGGAAGATTTGAGGGGCCCTCTAGGTGAGGCTCCTGTGCAAACCAAATCATTGTTCCTGGGTGTGTCCTACCTCTCCTAAACTGAAGAGTGAACTTTGACCTTTACCATACAGAAATCTGCCAGGAATCTGTGAAATTAAGCTCTCATGTGATCAGGTGACGTGCAAAGGAACGGAGTGTAAATAGCAGGCAATGTTCTCCAGAGCTCCTAATGGTGTGGATGGATTTTGCTGAGTGCTGGTGCCAAGTTTGCACCCCCAGGATCACTGCAGTTGTGGAGAAAAGCTGTGTAAGAGGATATGGAGGAGAGATGAGGAGGAGAGCCAGGAATCAGGATAAAGGTCAGGACAAGCAACAGACGAGCGCATCCAAGAGATGAAGCCGGGGTCACTACACAGAAAATCAATCCAAGGAAATAACAGGCAGGACGAGGAATAGCAAGAAGGAGCTCAGAGATAAATGCTCAGGCAATGGGAGATTATCTCAGCATGACTTGCATAATGAAGGAGATGAGGAGCTGAAGGGGAAGTCTCTTAAGGTGGGGCTTAACAAATTTGCCTTGAATCTAGGAGCCAGCTAAAAAAATTAAGAGAGTTTTTAAGGGAAGCGTGGGTTATCGGCGCCTAGGGCAGGGCAAGTAATTTGTGAGGTGCAGAACGCAGTACTTGGGGTGCAAGGTGCAGGACATGTTGTGCTGTGTGCAGAATGCAGTACATGTGGTTAAGGTGCAGAATGCACACATTGGGGTGCCAGGTACCAGAGAAGGATGTAGGTCACCACAGGACATGAGATGCAGAAGAAGGGTGCAGTGTGCAGAACGCAGGATATAGTTACATAATAGGTAAGGTTGAATAAAGACAATAGTCCATCCAGTCCGACCTGTGTAGGTGCATGTGTGTCAGTGTCAATAATCATTTCCCATATCCCTGTATTTTGTGTTCTTTAAGATGCATGTCCAAGAGTCTCTTAAAAATATCAATACTCCCCGCAGCCACCACCACTTGTGGAAGAGAGTTCCACATTCTTACCGCCCTGGCAGTGAAAAAACCCCTACACAGCTTAAGGTTAAACTGATTCTCCTCCATTCTCATTGTGTGTCCTCTCACAACCCCCAAGATTGAATAGCTTTTTTCCTATGCTGGGATCACCACTGAGATAGCTATCATATCTTCTCTCAAGCGTCTTTTCTCCAGCGAGAATAAATTTAGCACTTGTAGTCGCTCCTCGTATTTGAGGTCCTCCAGCCCCCTAATTAATTTAATTGCCCTTCTTTGGACTCTCCAGCTCCAGCACATCCCTTTTGAGGACTGGTGACCAAAACTGGACGGAATACTCCAGATGTGACCTGATCAGAGTTTTATAAAGTGGTAGAATTATAGTTTTATCTCTGGAGAAAATGACCAGTTACACTTACCGGTAATGGTGTTTCTGGGAAGTCTTCCAGGAGGGCACCCTGACAGATAACTGCTCCCACCTGACAGGAAACACAATCAAAGAAAAAGTCAAAAACCCCCGCCCCTCCTTGTGCTCCTCAGTTGTGAAAAGGTATTGACCCACACCAGTGCACGAGAGAGAGTGAGTGAGCCAAAGTCTACTTACCACCAGCTTGCAGTCCACCTGCTCTCATTTATCCATTAAATGCATGTGCCTCCACTGTGGGGACACTCATAGTTTAGTGTTAGGACCACAGATACAAGGGTGCCATGACGTGGCTCTGTGGCTCACGCATGCGTTTGCAAATGCGTGCGGACTAAACCCCTTTTTTAACGCTTACTGTTAGATAGGTCAATTTGGTTGTCTGCAAGCTAGTGGTAAGTAGACTTTGGCTTTTTCCTGGGCATTCCCCAGACACTTGTTGGTACCTTTTTTAGCCTCCCAATGCTGCTTCCTGCGATAGCCAGCTATAAATGAGTGGCAAGTTTTTGTTATCACGTGAGTGTTTGTATTGGTCCAGCAGCACACCGACACCTTTGCAGCCATTGTGCTATTGCTTGGTGTTTGGTGTGCTCCTGTACCTTTAACGAGGGGTGGGCTCCCCTCCAGTCCACCTGCTCTCATTTATCCATTAAATGCATGTGCCTCCACTGTGGGGACACTCATAGTTTAGTGTTAGGACCACAGATACAAGGGTGCCGTGACGTGGCTCACGCATGCGTTTGCAAATGCGTGCGGACTAAACCCCTTTTTTAACGCTTACTGTTAGATAGGTCAATTTGGTTGTCTGCAAGCTGGTGGTAAGTAGACTTTGGCTTTTTCCTGGGCATTCCCCAGACACTTGTTGGCTGCTGTCCTGGAAGACTTACCAAAAACACCATTACCGGCAAGTGTAACTGGTCATTTTCTCAAGTCGTCTTCCAGGACAGAACCCAGAAAGAAGAGCAAGTAGCTCAGGCCTACATTAGGGCGGGACAACAGCCTGTAGAACCTTTCTACCGAATGCCAAATCCTGAGGTGACAGCAGTTCCACCCTGATGGGCAAGTTAAGTTAAGTGGGCTATGAGCCAAGGGCTCGAATGGTGCCTTGGTCAGGGCTCCGAGGACTAGGGTAAGATCCCATGGTGGAAATTTGTTCATTTGCACCAGGGACATCCCCTCCCTAGCCGACAAACAATCTCTTGATCAGTGGGTTCAGTGCCAGTCTCCTGTCCAAAAAAACTGGACAAGGCTGCCACCTGGACCCTGAGCATCTTAGTTGCTAGAACCTGATCCATGCCGTCCTGGAGGAAATCCAGGATTGCAGGGATCTCTTGCTGGGAAGTCCCCCTCGCCTGACACCAGAATTTGGCATAAATATGCCTGGTAACTGGCTTCCTACTCTGGGTGTCAATTACGCTCTCTGAACATCCCCCTCTGCCGCAGGCTCTCCCTTGTAAGAGCCAAGCCGCTAGCTTGAAGAAACCAGGGTTTGGGTGGCAGACTGGATCCTGTAGGAGAAAGTCCTGCCACTCCGGAAGATGCTGTGGAGGGGACAAGGACCAATTTCCCAGGATAGGGAACCACGTCCTCTTGGGCCACCAGGGAGCGATTAAAATCAGTCTGCGTGTTGCTATGGCCATTTGTATAGTGATTTTATTGCAAAAATATGGAGTTAGATATATTATTTAAGAGCATATGTTTACAGAGGCTCTTCCCCTTCATTGATATGCAAATAAACCAGTTGGATAGGTTTTGGAGCTGAGCAGAGGAAGTTGGTATGCAGGAAATTGGTGGGAGGGGCTCGGGGTCTTTTGAAAGAAACGTGTTCGGAAAGGAGATGTGTTTGGAAGGACAAAAAGTAAGACATGGATGCGAGGAGCTCGAGAACAGTTGGAGCCATTTTGAGTTGGACTGAGCAAGGAACCATGAAGGACATTACATCCTGAACTCTAAGTTGAATAACTGTTTAGTTTACGTAATGCGTACATATTGTACATGTTTATATTTGTAGGCATATTTTTGTAAGCTATGAGTTGTATTCTACAGTTGTATGTGCAGTTTTTTTCCTGTTTAGGAAAGCATTGTTACACTACAGAAGTCTAAGCTTCCTTGGTTTTACCGCAAGAACTTTAATAGATAGACGCAAAGCATAACAGTCTGCCCTCGGACTGACTCAACTTCTGCACTTTCTTTGGGATCAGAGCCAAGGGAGGAAAGGCATAGGCTAAGTGAAAGTCTGAGTCTTTTGTCAACGTATCCACCCCCTCGGATCCCTTCTCCCTGGACAGTGAAAAGAACCTCTTCACCTTCCTTTTCCCTCTGCGTGCGAAGAGATCTATCTCCGGTCTGCGGAAGCGTTGACACACAAGGGAGTACACATCGGGGTTGAATTCCCACTCTCCCTGGTGAATCAGCTGTCGACCGAGGTAGTCCGCTTCGACATTGCAGACCCCCTTTATATGCACTGCTGAAATTGAGGGGATCCTCTGTTCCGCCCACTCCAGAAGTTCCTGAGTCAGGCCCTAAAGAGCGCGGGACCTGGTGTCCCCCCCGGTGATTTAGGAAGGCCACCGTGGTTGAATTGTCGGAAATTATCTGAACCTCTTTCCCCCGGATTCTTTCTATGAAAGCCTTTAAAGGAAGAGCCCCTCTAAACTTGGTTCCAGACACCCTGGGCCCGCATTCTTCCAGATGGGTCCCCCAACCCCAGGCATCGGTCGTCACCCTGAGGGGTTGGAGCTGAGACCAGAGGTGACCCTCCCCCAACCTCTTAGGGTTGAGCCACCACTGCAAAGACTCATTAAACCCTCCTGGAATGGAGACCTTTTCATCTAAGGTTCCCCTTTTTCCACCCCAGGAGGATAGGATCAACTGCTGGAGAGTCCTGGAGTGGAGCCCATGGCACCACAGGAATACAAGCTGTCATTAACCCTAGGACTCTCATAACTCCTCTGAAGGAGACCTCCTCTGCCTCTAGGAGGGACGAGACTGCAGCTATCAGCCCCTTTACTTTCCCCAAGGGCAACACGAGCTTCTGTGCCGCAAAAATCTACCAGGAACCCTAGCTGAACCTTGGTCTGCGCCAGAATCAAAGAGGATTTTTCCTGGCTGATTAACCACCCCAGGGACTCCAAGGTACTTACTACTTTGTCCAGGTTGGACAGTAGTAGATCGCGACTCTCGTAAACCAAAAGGTCATCCAGATAGGGGATCATTGCTATCCCTTGGAGATGGAGGTATGAAACCAGCTCTGTAAGGATCTTTGTGAAAACTCTCGGGATGGCTGCCAGCCCAAAGGGTAGGGCACAAAACTGCCAATGCTCCATGCCCTGACACGACAGAATGGCAAACTGTAGACATTCCTGGTGCCCTGGGAAAATGGGGACGTGAAGATAGGCATCTTTTAGGTCTATCGTGACCATAAACACCTCCTTCAGAAGATGCTTCCTGACTTCTTGTACCATATGAACCTGTTTACCCTTCTTAAATTTATTATAAGGTGGTACTTTCCCAAGGGCTTTGGGACCACAAAGATGTGAGAATAAAACCCTTGACCGTGTTGCTCTACTGGGACAAGTACTATAACACCCTGCTCTGCCAGCTGCCTAATGCTCTGAAGAAGACCCACCACTTTCTGCTGATCCCTGGGTAGGCGGGTTAGAAGGAAGCTTGGGGGAGGTGAGGATAGTAGTTCCAACCTGTAGCCCCCTCTTATAATCCATAGGATGTGGGGGCTTTGAGTGATCCTTTCCCACTGAGTGAGAAAGTGAGACAGCCAACCCCCCCACCCTGACGTTACTTCGTATCTTTGTCAGTGGATTTTGGGCCGGAAAAAGAGGAGGCTTCCTTTTTGCTTGCCCTTACCAACTCCCCATTTCTTGCCTTACTTCTTATCCCTGAAACGATTCTTAACCTGGGGGCCTCGAAAAAAAATCTTCCCCTATCTTTCTTAGGCTTTACCGGAAACTTCTTGCCCTTCTCTGTAGGCCTAGAAAGGGCCTGGTCCAACCCAGAACCAAAGAGTAGGGAACCCTCAAAAAGGTAGACCACACAAAGGTGTCTTAGATGTGTTGTCCCCATCCCAGGTGCTCCTTGCAGAATTCAGAAGAGCCGCAAACTTAGCGGTCCTACGTACTGTTTTGACTGCTGCATCTGCCAAGTAGGCCATGGCTCTACCAATCACCTCCAAGGAGTCCAAGACCTGTTTGGACTTGTAAGTTCACAACATGTGGTCCATCAACTTTGTGACCCACATGTCTGCGTTCCTGGCCACACAGGCTGATGCCAAGGCTAGACTCATGGCCGCAACATTGGCCTCCCAGGCCCTGCGCAGAAGGGTCTCGGACCGTCGGTCCATTTGGTCCCCGATATTGTCTGCATCCTCGAAGGAGAGGTCAGATTGTTTGGACACCTGTGCTAGGGAAGCATCTAGTCTGGGTGTCTTAAAAAAATTGCTCCTCCTCTTCCTCCTTGAAGGGGCACCTGTGTTTCCAGGTCTTAAAAAAAAAATGTAAATTTAAAGATGTGTCACAGGTACAATGAAAAGGCAACTTCTCAGAACAATCAATGTCAAGCCTGTGAGGTACAACCAATACTTCGTCCTATATTATAAAAGGTCAAAACCAATATTGAAGGCAATAAGAAATACAAAACATTCTTTTCTACACATATGAAACCTCTCTAGCAGGTTGTAGAAAGGCGAGACTGTCCGAGGGGGGATATCCCTAAATTGCCAGGGAAATCAGTCACGTCATAGAGGGAAGTCTAAAATGGGGTAGAGAACGCTATCCTGTACACACCATATTTCCATCTATTTATTTTAAAAGAATTAGAAATGAAGTAGAAGAAAGAGTGGAGGCAGAGGTAAGAAGGGAGGAAAGAAAAAGGGGAAGGGTGGTGGAGGGATGGAGAGGTCACCTCAAAGAAGAAGGCATTAACAGCATCAGTCAGGCAGTGGGAACCTCAGAAGAGGAATCTTAATTTGGTATATTGGAGGAATTCATCCGAGAAGCGGAAGAGGTCCCAGTGAATCCATCTGGACTTGTGTTCCTCTGACTTATCCCGCAAAGCCGCGGTTAGATCTTCCATTTGCTCTAAGTCCTTCACTCTTGCGAACCACTGGGCCACCGTTGGGGCAGACTGTTGTTTCCACAGAGGCGGAATGCAAGCCCGTGCAGCATTAAGGAGGTGTTTGAGAAGGGATTTGTGGTAACGTTTCCTTGACAATGGGGTGAGGTTAAGCAGGACCGCAGCTGGGTTTACTTGTAATGAAATGTCTGTGAACTTATGTATGAGCTTAAGCACTGGTTGCCAGAAAGTGGCAAGCATAGGACACTCCCAAAAAATATGTAGAAGGGTACCTGAATGGAGGCCACAACGCCAGCAACGATCCGTCTGAAGAGGGAATATTTTTGCCAGAACTGATGGGGTTCTATACCAACGCATCAATATTTTGTATGTGGTTTCCTGGTACCTACTGCATAGGGAGGATTTCTGAGCAAACAAAAGTATTCTCGCCTTTTGGGGTTCAGTAAAAGGTAACTTGCAAGTCTCTCTCCCATTTTACTAAGAACGGAGGGTCTTCTGTGGCATGGAGATCCAAGAAGGATTTATACGAGGTTGATAAGGAACTCCGGATCCAGCCCTCTTCCAGACAAAGCTCCTCGAAAAAGAGTGGAACTTACGAGCCGGGCTAGGCAACGATCTTAGGAAGTGCGATAATTGAAAGGTCCCCCAGTGATCCAGTTTAAGAGGGGCTTGTCCAGAGAACAAAGTCTCTGAAGATAGCCAACCAGACGATCGCAGGAGCTGCAAGGCCCTCAGAAGTCCCTGCAAGTTTTGCGATAGAAAAGCCAGATCGGTGAGACCGGGTACAAACCCAGGGTGCCCTATAATGAGTCATTGGGGAAGGAAAACTGCTTAGTGAAGATAGTCAGAAAAACCTGTCCAGTTCCGTTAAAGTGGGGCCAATCAACGGATATGTAGTTAAGTGTGCAACGTGGGTTTTCCCTGTCCAGGGCAGGCTAGGAAGCGGAGCCTGGGCTGCCTCTTGTTTCAGCGATACCCAGATTTTCAGGGCACTGTGTCGGCACCAGTCCACGACCCTGGTCATATGCACCGCAGTATAATATAGGGCCGGGTCAGGAAAACCCACTCCACCCTTCAACTTAGGTCGTAACAGTAATGCTCTACCAAGGCGTGGACGTTTACCTCGCCAAATGAATTTGATAAATACCGACCGTACCGCATGAAAAAAGGTCTGAGGTATGTTAACCGGCAGTCTAATATCATGTCTAATAAAATTAGACATGCTATCTGCCAATAGAACTTAGCCAAAAAGTGCATTCTATGCATCCAAAAATTTACCAAATCAAATCATTATTCAACCAAAAAATAAAATAAAAGCCTCCTGCATGTGTCCTGCTTCCTAATATAGGGGGTCAACAATGCCAAAAGTTGGTGAAAGCAGGGGTCCGTCATCCGGAGATAATTCCAAAAATCATCCGGATTATTCTCCTGGAGCTCCCGCAGCAAAGGCATATGACATAATTGGTCACAATTAATAAAGCAACCAATTTTTGCTCCAAGAAATCCTCCTCCTCCTGTTCTTGGACTGAACTTTGGTCAAAGCAATAACTCCAAGGCCAATAATAAATAACACGTTATCTCCTCTGATTTCGCAACATGGCTGATTGACGAACGGCCATTCAGAAACGTACTGAAAAGCGCGAAACGAAAAGCGCAAAATTAAAAGCACGAATCAACACTCACCAAACTTCTACTAACACGAAATTAGCAGAAGGAGCACAAAAGGGTGGCGTCTGACAATTGAACTTCCTCGGCTCGTAGTACGTCTAGTATGTCACTACGTTCGTGTTTGTTGGCCGGCAATTGTGTACCGTTTTAATGCAAGACAAAATCCAGGCACACGCCTTCGAACAAAAGTCTGAGGTTTTTGTCTGCGGAAAATCCGATCGTGTGTACTGGACTTAAGTGTGGCCGTAAAATTCACAGTCCAAACCATGACGTTCAAGGTACACAATTAGGAAAGCAGCAGACAGTAAGATGTAATATCAATGGGCATAAAAAGCAGTGTAACAAATAACGTATAAGTCAAAAAGGGGGACTATATTAACTCATTATAGTGCAAGGGAGGCCCTCACTGTTCAGCGGACCAAGGCATGCTATCATATCACTGAAACTTCAAATATATAATCTCTTGTAGGGGGAAGGGTGGGATTCAGCACCGGTCTAGTGCTCTAAGCCTGGGACAGGTTGACAGACCCACCCCCAAATCATAGGTGTATCCGGCCACTGGACCTGTCCAAAGGTAGAGCCATGACTCCTGAGTGTGGCTGTAATGTTCTCAGTCCAACCCTGAACGCTCAAGGTACATAACTAGGGAAGCAACAGACAGTAATATGTAATATCCATGGGCATGAAATGCAGTGTAATAAACAACGTGAAAGTACAAAGGGGAACCATATTAACTCTTTATAGTGTAAGGGAGGCCTCTGCTTTTCAGTGAACCGAAGCATATCAAAGGTCATATTAGGAAGACCCTGGGCTCACTGGCCATTCCCCTCACAAGCCAGAGTTGTTCCTAATAATAAAACAAACAAAAGAAAATTATATAGTAGAGGTAAGTAGTTCCTGTCCGTTCAATAGGTAAAGCAAAAAAGTAGAGATGTGTTTAGACTGACAGTCTGCTGTGGAAAGTTCAGCCGGCCGCCTCTTCATTCAGGAGCGAGGATCGGGGGTGCCCCATCACTCTAGCTTGTGAAAGGCCTCCCCAACCACGGTGATGGTAATGGGCCCTTTGTGGTCTGCCTGGGGGGACCTGGCGCCAGGGATCTCCAGTGACGAGCACTATAAGTCAGTTGGGTATTGGGATCGAATGTATCTCAGCAAAGATAAACAGGTCCGGTAGTTCTGAAGGGTGACATAAAGGGAAGGTATCTGTTCCTTTGCGGACGTTGAGATGGAATTGATGGCCCCACTTGTAGGCAAGACCCTTTTCTCTCAGAGGTTCCAGGAGTGGTTTGAGGGACCGCTGCATGAGAAGAGTTTTCCTAGAAACATCCGGTAAAAGGTGGACAGCTGCGCCATCAAACTTCAGGACTCCCACCCTCCAGGCCCGCTGTAGTATGTCCTCCTCGAGGATAAAAGTGTGTAAGCAGCAAAGGACATCCCTGGGTCTGTCTGATGAATCTGATCTTGGGCCCAGGGTTCTGTGAACTCTGTCAATGACGACCTCAGAGTCTGGCGTGCGGTCCAGATAACGACTGAAAATATTGGCCATTGTCGAGCGCAGTTCTGATTGTGGGACAGATTCTGGGACCCCCTTCAACTGTATATTCTGCCGGCAACTACGATTCTCCAGGTTGTCAAGGAGTAAGTGCAGTTGGACAACTTGGTCATTGAGAGCAGAGTTAGAAGATTGTAAGGTTTGCACAGACTGAGACATTGCACCCTGTTCCTGCTCCACTGCGGCAACCCAGGTGTCCAGTTCAGACTCCTATTTGAGAGTCTGTACTTTACCCCTCAAAGCAGTCTCCATTCTCTGGACAAGGGACTCAAAGTCTGCTCTAGTGGGGAGCTGCTGTAGAAATGCCCATAACCTATGCTCAGAGTTGGAGGTGAGAGGGAGACCAGGGGACCGGGGTGGGCTACCGAGGGTACTCACTATGACCTGGTGTGGAGGCATCAGTCCTTGCTCTGCAGTGTGCTCTGGGCTAAGGCACAGAGCGCTGGGTGGTGTAGGAGCTGGTGAAGAGGCAGTATGTTCCAAGCTGAGCAGTTCCTCCTCCATGTCTGCAGAGACCGTCAGCGATCTGGGTAGGTAGGGAGATAGATCACTGGGGAGGTGAGAAAGGCGGCATTGTGTGGTCGTCTGGCCGCTCTTGCGGGAGATCAGGCACCGTGGAATCCCCTGTTGTGATCGAGGCTGCAGAGCGGGCCGGCGCCATCTTGGGAGCTGCCGGCGTGGAGGCTGGCGGCTGTTGCGTCTTAAGATGTATCCTCACGCCGCCATGCCAGGACCACGCCCCCCAGGTCTTAAATTTTAGGAGCTTCCTCTCAGGTTCCTTCCATTCTCTCAGAATTATGTCTGAGGGCCTGGTGGATTGGGAGAACCCTGGATTGGAGTTTAACCAGGCCTCTATACATCCTGTCCTGGGCAGAAAACTGAGCTCTTGGATCTCTTCTGACGCATACACTGCTCTAAGGAGACCCCCCATATCTGTCTGCCTGGTCCAGAGTCCTCCTCCTGGCTGTCCTCTAATTCCTCCCTCTCATCAGAAAAGCTCCGATCGGAGACCCAGACCCTGAGAGGGCAGTGACTGCAGAGTTTCAGGGCTTATAAATATGCCACCTGGATCCCAAGTTTCTGCTCTATTAGTGGGGGGGGGGGGCTCTCCTATGAGGATGAAACTTCCCTTGCCTGGGCCCTACTAGAGTGGGGCTAAGGTTTCAGGATTGCCTGGAAAGCCTCAGGTTTTAGGATTGCCTGGAAATGAGAGAAAGTCCCTCATGACCTGAAGGGTCTCCTTCCCAGTTAACTTGTGGATACACTTGTAGCAAAAGGGTTTCGTGTGGTCCTGCGACAACTTGTCATAACAGTATCCACACCTCTTGGAATGGGAAGGGGTCTTAGGACGGCTGGCGACCATCTGGGCAGCAACGTCCTCCCCTGAAAGAGACAATTTTCCTGCTTACTTCAAACAGAAATAACCTGTTACTGTACCCTGCAGGGGTAAGAGTTAGGGGGACCGCCCTCAATACCCCCACCAGCTAGGTAGACCCACCCCCTGTGGTCTCCTCCACTGCTGTTGCCGCTGCTGGCCCCTCCTCTCGCTCCATCTCTACACTGCAGCTTGTCCTGCTGAGTGGTGTTTGATGCTGGCCAGAGCAGGCTGTGGATGCCTGCCTCCACTGATGGCCAGACCTCCGCTCTTGGTGTCCTAGGATGCCACTGCCATTTTGACGAAGTCTCAGAAACCCAGAAGTAACTTGCCCTTGTGGGACACGCAGCGGCGTCATTTCCGGTGCAAGGGAGGAAGCTGCGTCATTCCTCTTCCTGCCGCTGGCAAGATGGCGCCATCTCCTCTCCCCTGCAAGCCACACCTCACAACCAGGAGGCCCAGGAGTCAGGACCCGCTGCAACGGCGTGCCCAGGTAAGGGGGAGGAAGCAGGAAACCATGGTCCCTGAAGTTCTGGGTACCCCATTGTACCTAGGGTCCTTCAGCACTCAAGGGGGCTCTTCCAAGCTCTGCTGACCCCCCAAGGAAGATGGGGAAACCCCCCCAGGAAGGACAAGCCTTACCAGACCCAAAGGCTTCACAAGCCTGCAGTCGGGCTCCCAGGGGGGAGACCACCAGCCCTCGGCTTTGGGTCTATTAGAAAACAACAAAAATCACCAAGCAGGCTCACTGTTTCTAACAGCATGTCAAACAACACTCCTGCACTCTTAACCCCCGCGGTGCTGCACACTGATAATGCTCCTCCCGCTGATCATACTGACAAGCTGCTCCTTAAGGCAGTGTGCTGACAGCTTTCCTCCATAGATAGAGCACTGTTCTTGGCTTTGCCTTGCTAACACTGCCCTGTCCTGATCCTGTCTGACATACTAAGGCAGGCTGCCTGATGGGCACTAGTAGGCTGCTGGGCACTAGTGAAGCACAGGCAGGCTGCAAATGATGGGCACTGGTAGGCTGCATATAATGGGCACTGGGGAGGCTACATTGATCTCCTGTACTATGTCTGAAGCCTCTGATCATCTCCTGTACCATGTCCGCAGTCTTTGACCATCTCCTGTATCATGTCTGCAGTCTCTGACCATCTCCTGTACCATGTCCCCAGTCTCTGACCATCTCCTGTATCATGTATGCAGTCTCTGACCATCTCCTGTACCATGTCCCCAGTCTGTGACCATCTCCTGTACCATGTCCCCAGTCTCTGACCATCTCCTGTACTATGTCTGCAGTCTCTGACCATCTCCTGTACTATGTCCCCAGTCTCTGACCATCTCCTGTATCATGTCTGCAGTCTCTGACCATCTCTTGTACCATGTCCGCAGTCTCTGATCATCTCCCGTACCATGTCCCCAGTCTCTGACCATCTCTTGTATCATGTCTGCAGTCTCTGACCATCTCCTGTATCATGTCTGCAGTCTCTGACCATCTCCTGTATCATGTCTGCAGTCTCTGACCATCTCTTGTACCATGTCCGCAGTCTCTGATCATCTCCCGTACCATGTCCCCAGTCTCTGACCATCTCCTGTATCATGTCTGCAGTCTCTGACCATCTCTTGTATCATGTCTGCAGTCTCTGACCATCTCCTGAATCATGTCTGCAGTCTCTGACCATCTCCTGTACTATGTCCGCAGTCTCTGACCATCTCCTGTATCATGTCTGCAGTCTCTGACCATCTCTTGTACCATGTCCGCAGTCTCTGATCATCTCCCGTACCATGTCCCCAGTCTCTGACCATCTCCTGTATCATGTCTGCAGTCTCTGACCATCTCTTGTATCATGTCTGCAGTCTCTGACCATCTCCTGAATCATGTCTGCAGTCTCTGACCATCTCCTGTATCATGTCTGCAGTCTCTGACCATCTCCTGTATAAAAATATTTTTAAAAAACAGTCATTTTCGGTATCAGTTTTCGGCCTAGTGTATTTTTCATTTTCGGTATCGGTTTTGGCACCAAAAAACCCATTCAGTGCATCCCTACTTGACATTGTATGCTATTGCTCAGTCTGTCTTCTTCTAGGACCCCCAGATCTTTCTCCATCCTTGACTCCCCCAGTGATTCTCCCCCCCCCCCCATGGGGTACAGGGTACCAGAGAAGGGTGTAGGTCACCACATGGCATGGGATGCAGGAGAAGGCTAAAGAATGCAGGACATGGGGTGCAGGGAAAGGGTACATTGTGCAGACTGCAGGATATGGGGAGCAGGGTGCAGAATATTGGGGTGCAAGGTGCAGGACATGTGGTGCAGGGGAAAGGTACAGTGTGCAGAATTCAGGACATGGGGTGCAAGGTGCAGAAGGGTGAAGGACAAGTGGTGCAGAACGCAGGACATGGGATACAGAGTACCGGAGAAGGGTGCAGGTCACTGCAGGACATGGGCTACAGGAGAAGGGTGCAGAACATGGGGATCAGAGTGTAAAATGCAGGACATGGGCATAGGGTGCAGAACACAGGACATGAGGTGCAGAATGTAGGACAGTAATGCAATCCCCCCTCCCCTGTGTCCTCCTGCATGTCCTGTACATCTCCCCCAGCAGTGTGTGAGAGCAGAGTGGATGGAGAGGACATCTTGTGTACATAAAGCAGCATGTCCCTCCCTGGCTGGTTTCTTAGCTGGCTGCTTTGCAGGCTTGTCCTGGTTACTCCTGTAAGGACTCTGTAGTCCTGTTTCTCAGCACCTTGTGGGGATCTTTGCGGCAGTGCCGAGGTGGCGCCATGTTGGAGATTTGGTCCCGCTCCTTCCTCTCTGTTCTGCCGGAGGGCTCTGCAGGGACACAGGCAGCTGTGGGTGGAAGCAGGAGCCGATGGTGACAGTAATGCGGAAAGGATAAAGATCGGCAGCGGGAGCTCAGTGAGATGAGTCCTCTCATGTCCTGTCCTGTCCAGTCCACCCCTCACTTCACAGGTCGGGTGCCATCATCTCCTCCTCCTCCCCTCCCCCTCCCGCCTGGCCCCGCTCCGAGCCACATTCCTGTCTGAATAATGTGTCCGGGTTTCAGGCAGAAACATTATTCAGACCAACAGTGAGAATGACAAAAGCCCAGGGGCCAGGACACCATTTCTAGTCACCATGGTGACCTGGGATGTGACCATAGAGACATGGAAATTCAGCTGGTTCAGCAGGGATCGGTCACATTTCCATCCATGTGTGGTCACTGCCGGATAAAAGTCACTTGATCAGCGGCTGCAGCCAATAGCTTCATCACTGATCTGTGTATTCTGAGAGCGGAGGAGCGCCCCCCATTGTCAGAATACAATAGTGCAGCGGGGAGGATTCCCCCATCCCCCTCCAATGTGTGGATGGGGGAATCACTTCAGTTTTTTCCTCTCATCCCGCTGGATGAACGATAAAACTGAACCATGTATGGCCAGATTTGGAGGGAAGATATATTAATCATCAACTGATCCTCCTGAAGGGGTTAATCTACGTATTACCTCCTCTCTACGTCCTTCCAAATGGAATGTCCTTTAGCCTCTGCATCTGACATCACTTTCTGTCTTCCATAGAGACTTCCTGTCCCGGTAGAAGTGAGATCACCACCTTGTGGAGATCAGAGGAACTGCAGCCCTGAGAAACATCTCGTAGTGTGAACACGGCCTTGTGCTGTGTGTGTATGTACTGTATATCCTACATATCCAATATAAATAGAATAAAACCCGCGCTATGTGTAACAACTCAAATACCTACAAAAATAACTTATACCGGACTGCTGCTGTAACAAAGGTAAGTATTCCCTTTATCAACTAGAAGAGCATTATGTGTCACAGCGCTGTCCTATTGTGTGTGCACATAAATCATCACAAATACACTAAAATATGTGGAGACATTCATATATAAAGTGCTAGGGGCTCAAATAATATTCTCTGCAGATCTACTGCTTCCACTTTACACCTACTTCATTGATCTTATGGTGTTTATCAATAAATGAAGAAAACTGATCCATGTGCAAATTCATATACAACATAAAATGGAAAATTGAATACTTACCTTTCCGTAATTTTCCTTTCCTGGTGCCTGCCCATAACAGCATACCCATGGTTGGTTGCTCCATGGGTATGCTGACATGGGAGCCACCAGGAAAGTGTGTTGTGCTCAAGATGCTGTTCCCTGCAGATCCACTGCTTCCACTTTGCACCTATACAGTCCATACACACACAGCACAAGGCCGTGTTCACACTACGAGATGTTTCTCAGGGCTGCAGTTCCTCTGATCTCCACAAGGTGGTGATCTCACTTCTATCCTGACAGGAAGTCTCTATGGAAGACAGGAAGTGATGTCAGCTACAGACAGGAAGTGATGTCAGGTACTGGCAGACATTCCCTTTGGAAAGACGTAGAGAGAGAAGACACTGCAGGAACTAGCGGCAGAGGAGGTAATATGTAGAATAACCCCTTCAGGGGGATCAGATGATTATTAATATATCTTCCTTCCAAAGCTGGCCATACATGGTTCAGTTTTATCGTTCAGCCAGCGGGATGAGAGGAAAAAACTGAAGTGATTCCCCCATCCACACATTGGAGGGGGATGGGGGAATCCTCCCCGCTGCACTATTGTATTCTGACAATGGGGGGCGCTCCTCCGCTCTCAGAATACACAGATCAGTGATGAAGCTATTGGCTGCAGCCGCTGATGGAGTGACTTTTATCCGGCAGTGACCACACATGGATGGAAATGTGACCGATCCCTGCTGAACCAGCTGAATTTCCGTGTATCTTTATGCATCATAAAGTGTTTGTAAACCCTTTACAACCACTTTAAACTACAGGCAAGCCTATAATTAGGCTTACCTGTATCTGCACTGGATATCTCCTAAACCTGCACGGTTTAGGAGATATCCCTGTATTCGCATGTCACGATGTCATCAGCACATGCGCACTGAAGCAATGGAAGGTACGTGCCGTTGCTTCAGTTGTACTGTGCCATTCCAGGCGGCTCCTGCACACATGCGGGGCAGTGACGTTATCGTAGCTCCAGCCAATCACAGCGCCAGAGCTGCGATACCCGGAAGTAACCTCCGGGAGAGATGTCGCCGGCTGGAGGTGGAGACAAGGACGGCTGCGGTGTCTTCATTTTCAGGTAAGTAATTCATAATGAGCTAGTATGCTATGCATACTAGCTCATTATGCCTTTGTCTTGCAGGGTTTTTTTTTTTTTTTTGTTACCCGGGTTTACAACCACTTTAAGTGACTTCCTCCCCTCCCCCTCATCTCCTTCATTACGTAAGTCATGCTGAGATAATCTCCCATTGGCTGAGCAATATTCTCATTTGTCTCTGAGCTCCTTCTTGCTATTCCTCGTCCTGCCTGTTGTTTCCTTGGATTGATTTTCTGTGTAGTGACCCCGGCTTCATCTCTTGGATGCGCTCGTCTGTTGCTTGTCCTGACCTTTATCCTGATTCCTGGATCTCCTCCTCATCTCTCCTCCATATCCTCTTACACAGCTTTTCTCCACACCTGCAGTGATCCTGGGGGGTGGATGCAGCGAAATCCATCCCCACCATTAGGAGCTCTGGAGAAAATTGTCTGGTATTTACACTCCGTTCCTCCGCACATCACCTGATCACATGAGAGCTTACTTTCACAGATTCCTGACAGATTTCTGTATGGTAAAGGTCAAAGTTCACTCTTCAGTTTAGGAGAGGTAGGACACACCCAGGAACATTGATTTGGTTTGCACAGGAGCCTTATATAGAGGACCCCTCAAATCTTCCCATCCAACTGTCCCTCCATCCAGAGCCTATATGTCCTATGACATCACACTGACCTCACAGCTCCTCCTCCCAATGTCCCTCTATCTGGCTTTTTTTCTGATGCTCTTAGGATGTGGGCGGACCCTTGGCATCCTTACTAGCAAAGTGGGACTGTTGGTCCTGCATTGTATGTAATGACATCAGAATGCCTGCAAAAGTTTTCAACCTGCATAGTGTGGGGGTCCTGTGTGGGTAAATTATATCTGTCTGAAGTGGGGCTTTAATAAAATGGAGACCTGAATGGAGAGGTGAGGAGGATTCTGGGATTATCATTTGATTGTTCTATTTGTGTTCAGATCTAGAGTTTTCCTCCTGTGAAGTCTGGAGATCACATGACCATCACATTGCCTCCACCTCCCTCCCTGATAGAATAGAGAAATACAAAGAAGATTCTAGAAGTCACCAGAGAGATCATGGAGGACAGGTGAGCGGTGCTGGGAATTCTGGGACATTATCCAGTAACAGACAAGGGATGTGTCTGGATGGTGACTGTATCATTGTGTGTGTCAGGTTCCTATAAGGTGTCAGGATGTCACTGTCTATTTCTCCATGGAGGAGTGGGAGTATTTAGAAGGACACAAGGATCTCTACAAGGACGTCATGATGGACAATCAGCCGCCCCTCACATCACCGGGTAAGAGGAGACTTTATTGTAAAGGAGAGAGCAGTACGGAGGGTCCACCTAGATCCCCCATCATCTGATAAACACATAGAAACAATGTATTCAGTCAGTGTGTGTGTTTCCTACAGATGGATCCAGTAATGGGAACCCACCAGAGAGATGTCCCCGTCCTCTGTATTCCCGGGATTCCACACAGGAAGGTCACACCATCCCTCACCATCATCAGGTAGATTAAGAACAATCCCTTGTGATTATCTTTAAACAATCATGTTTGTTACAGTATGTGTTTTATTATATATTTAGAGTGGAAACCTCGGGGATGATAACATTGATGTTAAAGAAGAGTATAAAGAGGAGGATGAGGAGTATGGAGTGATGGAGGAGTTTTCAGAAGGACACAAGAATAAGATGGAGCCACCTAATACCAGGAACCCACCAGAGAGATGTCCCCGTCCTCTGTATTCCCGGGATTCCACACAGGAAGAGCACACCATCCCTCACCATCATCAGGTAGATGAGGAACAATCACTGATAGTATCATTAGGATCTGTACATTATCTACATTGTTACCATTAATGTCATTTTTATTCTATATTCAGAGTGGAAACCTGAGAGATTCTAAAGTTGAAGTTAAAGAAGAGATAAAAGAGGAGGATGATGAGGATGGGGTGATGGAGGAGTCAGAGTCTCTAAAAGAACACAAAGATCTGTACCAGGACACCATGGTGGAATCATCCAGCTACAGAAACCCACCAGAGAGATGTCCCCGTCCTCTGTATTCCCGGGATTCCACACAGGAAGGTCACACCATCCCTCACTGTTACAAGGTTGGTGGGACGGAGCTTATAAAACACAGACTCATGGAGACAATGTTTAGATTTTTATGTGATGTCACAATAATAAAGCTTATATCTTACAGATGATATTCTCTCTCCTTTTCTTGATTCAGAGTGGAGATCCAATCGATATAGAATTTGAGGTTAAAGCAGAAGAAGAAGAGAGGTATGTGAGGGATGATCAGCAGTCTATGGAGGAGGATGGAATAACGGGGACATTTATAGAGGAGGACACTCCTACAGAGATCAGTACAGGTGGGTCATTAACACTAAATACATTCCTCCACCCATACTGCTCACTGATTGGTCCAGAGTAGGGCAAGGACTGAGTGATATAAAAAACAACAGAATTGGGAAGCGCAGATCCAGGAGGTGGCAAGGAATCAATTGGAGATGGAATCCATGTGAAATTTAAAACAGTTTATTGCTGATAAAACATGTAACCAATACACAGTACAAATGGGAAAAATCATCAGAATGACCAAACACACTGTGATAGTGCCAGCAATGGAGCCAAAGGTGGTGGAGAAATGGCTGTCCCGCTTCCATGAGGGCTGTAGACAGAGGGGGCTGCAGACTAAAAATGGGAAGCCTGAAAACACTTTCCAACAGCTGGGAGCGGTGACCATAACCAAAGCCGGGCTACACCAGGGGGGGGAAAGGCTGGGCACAGATCCAGGAAGCACGATCACTGTATAAGCAGAGTGGAAGATGGCAGAGCCACTGCAGCTGCCGGTGAGACCAGAGATGGATGCTGGAGGGGCAGCGGGAACGAGGCTGAGCTGCAAGGTGTCCGGACACCACAGGACTCCTCCCAGACTGTGTCACATGCTCCGACCGCAGGCAGACATCGGCAAAGCCTGATGGATCAGAACAGGGGATGTAATGAGTATCACAGCAGGTGCCGGAGCTTGAGTGGTATACGATGACATGTTTCGTGGTTTAACCCCCTTCCTCAGATAACACTCTCAAGATCCAGCATAGAACAGGATTTTTATAGTCACGAGGCGGGACAACCAATTGATCCACCACCAATCATCCAATACCTGGATATCATAACGAATATCATGGAAAAACATTTAAAAACAAAAATAAATATTAATGTTCATTATCGTACAAGGGATTAAAAACACTGTCTATCCATTGGGAGACAAGCTGTCAATTGTAAACACAATTGTAAACACAGAAGCTGGACTTCTGTGTTTACAAGTGATAGTGGTGAGCAAGGGGCAGAGGGCCTGAGCCACAGGTGGTGGAACTGAGTTCCACCAAGTTCCAGCTGAAAAAAAGCCCTGTGTATATATATAAATACATGCATTGAACAAATATGTATGGGTCTAATTTACCAAATACACATTTGGTAAGTAACTTGGCGTGTGCTCCTTGTACAACTGAGTTCCACATGAAGTCGGAATGAGGGCACTTAGTCACTTCCTATGTACTGAGCCACTAATGAACTCACGACAGGCTGAATTCCTGGTGGACAGTACCAAATTTTGCTTAGAGCATAATTATTTTGTTTTCCAGTATAAATTTTATCTTCAAACCAGGGGCACAGCAATGGGAGCCAGCTTCGCTCCGTGTTCTGCCAATATAACAATGGGGTTGTGGGAACAACTTTTTGTTTGGCATAACAATCCCTTCTCAGAGCACATCGTCTTCTATGGTCGATATATTGATGATGTGCTTCTGATTTGGGATGGTACTAAAGATATTTTTCTGTCCTTTCTTCGCGTTACAATGCTCCACAATCTGTGTCTCAGCTTCACATATGTTGTCGATCCAGAACGTTTTCATTTTTCTGGACCTAGAATTGTTCCATGATGCCGGCTCGATACATGCTAAGAACCATTACAAGCCGGTGGCAGGCAACTCTTACATTCATTTCTTTATCGTACATCACAGAGCCTCAAGTATTTACTTAGAGGGTTATGGGCCTACCTTCAGGTGTTGACACTGGTATAATCCAATACAGGACGTTGACTCCCCTATATAACCCCTCCTCCTTCCAGGAGTAGCTCAGTTTTTCACCAGTGTCTAAGGTGTTGGTCACAAGTGAAGATGTGCTCTGAGGAGCTGGAGGGATCCATGATAGATTTAAAAAACCTCCACAACCGGATCCATCCTCGCCCCTGAGGCCATAGGATGGTACCCGGGCCTCGCAGACAAGAACGAGGTTTTGCCTGTAACGCTTCTTCTTGAGAGCTGGACCCTAGGAACCAGGACTCTTTTGGTCTTACTACATTACCTAAAGCTGTCTCTGAGGGGTGCTATACAGGTCCAAAGGAGTGGAACCCCTTTTAAAGGGACCCAGTCTTTGAAGGTTACCATGCAACCCGCCGTGATGGGTGAAGTTTGGATCTGTCTGTTTACAGCAGTATCCTGCAGCGTGGACAAGGTAAGGGAAAAGGCTGAGGCTTTTTCCTTCTATATTCCTTGTATACCTGTTAGAATGTCCTCTATAGGGGGTAATTTACACCACTCAGCAGCTCTGTCTCTAGGCTATATAGCTTCTGTGGTCCCAGCGGAGGGGGTTCTTAAAGGATATAAATTAGGGGGTTTTAGCAAGATACAGCAGTGGCTAAAAACAGATATAATTTGTGGATGGCGCAGCTGAGAAAGGTTTTAAAAAAAAAAAAGAAAAAAGGGTTTTTTTTTTAAACCATGGCCCCCTTGTCTGCAGGGGCTTAAACTTAGCAGCACTTCCACCTAACAGCATGGGAATTCCTGTGTCAGGAAACTGCTGACAGAACCCCTCCCGCCCTCTCTCTCTCCCCCTCCTCTCTTACAAGAGTACGTCCTTACAAGGACAGCGTCACATACCTGCATACTGGTCCCCAGAGGCCGGTGGCAAGGGGAAAAGCTGCGTTTCCTCCTCCCTTCAGGTCTGCAATGACAGACCTGCATGCCGTTCACGTGAAATAGGCATATTCAAGGAGAGGGGCGGGTATTGCTGGAAGACACCGAGGGGCGTGTGATGTAAGGAACGTAAGATCCACATACAGCACACGGCGCAGAGGAGGGAGAGGCACTGAGGACGCCAATCAGCTTTCACCTGAGGATTTATCACAGACACTCTCAGTTGCAGAGATCTCTTTACTGAAAGAGGAGTCTGACTCACTAATGCCCCGTACACACGGTCGGACATTGATCGGACATTCCGACAACAAGATCCATGGATTTTTTCCGACGGATGTTGGCTCAAACTTGTCTTGCATACACACAGTCACACAAAGTTATCGGAAAATCCGATCATTGTGAATGCGGTGATGTAAAACACGTACGTCGGGACTATAAACAGGGCAGTAGCCAATAGCTTTTGTCTCTTAATTTATTCTCAGCATGTGTCACGACTAATGCTCACGAGGCCAAGATGCCGAGAGCGGCTCGCCCTTACGACCACGCGCACTCGAGCCCCTGGAAGTGATACAGGGAGTTGGAGGCACGGGCTTCTGGCAACTGCAGAATTCCTGGAAGGCCTGATGGAAGTCCTGGTTGCCGTTCGGTACCGGGGAACTTGAAGAACAGGAAGTCCGTTAGGCAAGCAGAGGTCAGAACCGGGGTATCAGGCAGAGCAGAGTCCATAAAGCAAGCAGAGGCTTCCATCTGAACCAAGATATTGTCCTGCCATCGTTTTCTCCAAAACCATGTTCCAGGGAAGAAAAAGTCACTACATTGTCTTGATGTTGAGAGCAGTGAAAATCTATGTCAGGTTCGTAAGACTGATGTCTTATTTATTCTGCCAGAGGGTCCTAAGAAATGACAGGCAGCGTCAAAATCCACTGTCGCTAAGTGGATTCGGCAAGTAATAATTCAAACTTATGATTTAAAGGGAAAGATTCCCCCTTTTCAAGTTAAGGCACACTCTACCAGAGCGGTTGGTGTTTCTTGGGCAGTGCGTCACCAGGCCTCCATGTCTCAGATTTGCAAGGCTGCAACTTGGTCTTCAAAATTTTATCAAATGGATGTAAGATAGAATGAGGATATCCCCTTCGGGCGCAGTGTGCTGCAGGCAGCAGTATAATTCCTCAAGGTTTGGGGGTACCCTATGGGTTGTGTCTCCCTCCCCTCAAGTAGCATTGCTATGGCACATCCCACCAAGTAATTACTTGAGGCTCTGTGTCCTATGATGTACAATAAAGCAAAAAGGATTTTTAAAACCGCTTACCTGTAAAATCCTTTTCTTGAAGTACATCATAGGACACAGAGCTCCCGTCCCTCTGTTTTATGGGGTATAAGTATATTGCTTGGCTACAAAAAGTGAGGTACTCCTGGAAGGAGGAGGGGTTATATAGGGGAGTCAACTTCCTGTATTGGATTATACCAGTGTCAACACCTGAAGGTAGGCCCATAACCCACTAAGTAAATACTTGAGGCTCTGTGTCCTATGATATACTCCAAGAAAAGGATTTTACAGGTAAGCTGTTTTAAAAATCCTATTTTTTGAGAGTTGCCACCACCCAGCCTGGAAAAAGAAACATACCTAAGGGCCAATTTCTCTGATTGAAGAGAAATTGCTCAAAACCTGAGGACTACACATCCCTGAGCCAAATCATGACCACAAAATTCTTGGAAAAGGGGTATCCTCAGGATCTGCTTTCGGAAGCCTTTGCATCCTGTGCGGATGGTTGTCCCAAACGTAAACACAATAACACTCCATCCAAACAGAGTGCTAGATTTATCACAGGATTTAATAGCAACTATAGAAACATCACTAAGTTCATGAACAAACTTTGGCATATTCTCCAAGCTGACCTGAATTTGGGTCGCCTTCTCCCAAAGGTACCCCAAGTTGTTTTTAGAAGGGCCCGTACTTTGAAGAACATGGTTGCTCCGAGCATCTCCAAATCTCGGTGTGACAAACCGACTGATATTAGAGGATATTTCGACAGTCGTGTTGGTATTTTCCAATGTAAAAAGAGGGGGTGTCTAACCTGCCAGTTTTTCTATTGGGCTCAGGTCTGGAGACTGGCTGGGCCACTCCAGGACCCTGAGATGCTTCTTACGTAGCCACTCCTTAGTTTCCCTGTGTGTGTGTTTTTCGAGCTGTTGTCATGCTGGAAGACCCAGCCACGACCCATCTTCAATGCTCTTACTGAGGGAAGGAGGTTGTTGGCCAAGATCTCACAATACATGGCACCATCCCTCCTCCCCTCAATACAGTGCAGTCATTCTGTCCCCTTTGCAGAAAAGCAGCCCCAAAAAATGATGTTTCAATCTCCATGCTTCACATTTGGGATGGTGTTCTTGGGGTTGTACTCATCTTTCTTCTTCCTCCAAACACGGCGAGTGGAGTTTAGACCAAAAAGCTCTATTTTTGTCTCATCAGACCACATGACCTTCTCCAATTCCTCCTCTGGATCATCCAGATGGTCATTGGCAAACTTCAGATGGGCCTGGACATGTGCTGGCTTGAGCAGGGGGACCTTCCGTGCGCTGCAGGATTTTAATCCATGACGGCGTAGTGTGTTACTAATGGTTTACTTTGAGACTGTGGTCCCAGCTCTCTTCAAGTCATTGACCAGGTCCTGCTGTGTAGTTCTGGGCTGATCCCTCACCTTCCTCATGATCATTGATGCCCCACGAGTTGAGATCTTGCATGGAGCCCCAGACCGAGGGAGATTGACAGTCATCTTGAACTTCTTCCATTTTCTAATATTTGCGCCAACAGTTGCCTTCTCACCAAGCTGCTTGCCTATTGTCCTGTAGCCCATCTTAGCCTTGTACAGGTCTACAATTTTATTCCTGATGTCCTTACACAGCTCTCTGGTCTTGGCCATTGTGGAGAGGTTGGAGTCTGTTTGAATGTGTGGACAGGTGTCTTTTATACAGGTAACGAGTTCAAACAGGTGCAGTTTATTCAGGTAATGAGTGGAGAACAGGAGGGCTTCTTAAAGAAAAAATAACAGGTCTGTGAGAGCCGGAATTCTTACTGGTTGGTAGGTGATCAAATACTTATGTCATGAAATAAAATGCAAATTAATTACTTAAAAATCATACAATGTGATTTTCTGGATTTTTGTTTTAGATTTAGTTTCTCACAGTTGAAGAGTACCTATGATAAAAGTTACAGACCTCTACATGCTTTGTAAGTGGGCTCAGAATTTCAAGTCCTGAGCTACTAGCCAGGTCTCAATGGTTACTTGCCACCAGTTGCCCCACCCAACCCTTACCCTGCCCCGCCTCTAATCACTCCATCATAAATTATCTTATGAAATGATACTTAAATGTTTTATGCAGACTTAAGTTACAAAAATAAATTTTAACAACAATTTTAACAACAATGCAGCGTGACCTGTGCCCCACATTGCAGCCTCACTGTACCCCACATTGCAGCCTCACCGTGCCCCACATTGCAGCCTCACCGTGCCCCACATTGCAGCCTCACCGTGCCCCACATTGCAGCCTCACCGTGCCCCACATTGCAGCCTCACCGTGCCTCACATTGCAGCCTCACCGTGCCTCACATTGCAGCCTCACAGTGCCCTCATTGCAGCCTTACAGTGCCCCCTTTGCAGCCTTACAGTGCCCCCATTGCAGCCTTACAGTGCCCCCTTTGCAGCCTTACAGTGCCCCCATTGCAGCCTTACAGTGCCCCCATTGCAGCCTTACAGTGCCCCCATTGCAGCCTTACAGTGCCCCCATTGCAGCCTTACAGTGCCCTCATTGCATCCTTACAGTGCCCTCATTGCATCCTTACAGTGCACCCTTTGCAGCCTTACAGTGCCCCCATTGCAGCCTTACATTTCCCCTATTGCAGCCTTACATTGACCCCATTGCAGCCTTACAGTGACCCCATTGCAGCCTTACAGTGACCCCATTGCAGCCTTGCCGGGGCAGAGGAAGTGAGAGGGGTGGTTGGATCGTGACTGGAGTTAGAGGAGAGCCGCGTGATCACCGAATAGTAAAACATGCTGTAACAGCTTACATTGAAACTGTCTCCGCTCTGCTCACTCTCACACAGCCCTGCCTCCTCCTAAGCCCCTGCCTGTAATAGACAGAATGCATCCCAGCCTTGGACCCGCGTTCTGTCTATTACAGGCACGGGGTTAGGAGGAGGCGGGGCTGTGTGAGAGTGAACAGAGCAGAGACAGTGCATATAAATAAATACAAAAAGCATTAGATACAAAAAGTAAAAAATAAAAATAATAATTTGGGTATGTAAAAAAGTGACCAGAGGAGGAAAAGAGACAGAGAGAGGAGGCTCTGGGGAGAGGCATGCTTAATGTAAGTGCAAATCCAGATCCCACCTCAGGTTTAACCCCTGAGGCGATCTAGTTTTTAATCTAAAAATCCAACTCTTTATCTGTAGCTGCGGCAAAAAATGTTTTACCCAGATCACACAAATTACAGTACCTACAGGTACTAGATATTGTGAAGAGAAAATAATTTGAGAAATGCCCTGAAAAGGGCATGGGAGGGTGGGTATCGCACACAGGAATCGACAAAGACCACAGGCGAGCGGGCTGCTTAAATACCCTCCAGGCTCCTCCCATAAATTCAGGCCACCATACTGGCCGCCTTATTTATGGTCGAAGCCCTATGGCCGATACGGATGTGAACAACATAAACTTGCCATAAGACTTACAACATGAAATGGGCCTTAAGTGTGCCCTGGTCTGATGGTTGGTATACCAAATAAGGGGGCAAAAACATTCAGGTAGGGGTGTAGTTTTTTATTAGTTTAGCTTTATGCATTTAGCAAGTTTGGTGAATGCTTGTGCTATTTCTACCCGAGGATGGGGATGTACCAGGCAAAGCAGGCAGACTTCCACCTGCCTAATCTCTTAATAATGTGATCTGGGACCCCATGCTGGGTCGCGGCCGAGGCTGCTCCAATTCGGAATTGGTGACCGGAGTACTGACTGTGCAACTCACAGATTCCACCCTAGTTCTGGCCCAGTATAGCTGGGAATAATAATTAAACTTTAAGGACCCCAGAACGAGAACAACAAGTGGTCCACAGGGGGCAACTTCTTATGAACTTTGGGACTTTGGGAAAAGTGATCATTTATGTCTGCCAGCCACTCTTTTCCCTTCAGCTTGACACATGGGCCGTGTCATCAGTCACAAGAAGTTATGGCTGCCTTAGTAAATGAGCGTGGGATAGAGCCAGGGTTCACCACAGTTGTTTTTATAACATGCCACTTCTTGTTTTACCTGTTACCAAAGGTGTTACCAAAAGCTGAATATCCTTTCTAGAGATTACAAAAAGATATATCCAGATGCCCAAGTTAGGATCTTACGAGTATGCATTTTGTCTGTATGGACATGTTTTTTGGATGTCCAGTGGCAAATGCTACTGCAAAGGCCACAGTAAAAAGTGTTATCAGAAGTAGTTTGTAAGTACAGAGTGCCAGAAAGTACAGAGAGGAACAGAGGAAATCATTTTTTATAGGAGAGTCCTTACTAGAAGTTTTGAGGTTTTATTTTTACACCCCTTACTGTCTACAATGTAGCGGACAAAGTAGAGTAAGAAACTAGAAAACTTTTGCCTGAATGTTTTCTTATATTTTATCAAGCCTCTAAGGGGGATATTGGACTCTCTCCCTATGGGATTTGGTTTGGGAGTGTGTTACTCACTTGCTTATATTTTGTCTCAGCAGCTGAACTCCTCCATTCGGATCTCACAGAGAAAGTTGCTGATCTTTTAAGGTTTTTTGACAAACTCATTTATGTGTTTTCTCCCCAATTCCAGATCCTAAAAGTTTGGGAGGATCTAAAACTAAAGCCAGGTGACTTGTGGATTGTTAAGAGATATTTATATATAAGGAAATGTTTGGAAACTCAATACAGCATCTAGTTCATGTACAGTTTTTGCAAAACTTGAAGGAAAAGTCACCTGGATCCACACCAGACACTGCAAAAATGACCAAATTAAAGAAATCTCTGTGTTTGATTTGTTTCCCTCTTGTGATCACAGTCTAGGGTACTTTTTGATTCAATTACTTTAATTGTAAGGGATATATACATATTTGAAAAGTAGTTCAGCCATGTTGAAGTCATATTTGTCTTTTGTACGTCTTCCATTTTATGTAGAATTGTCTGTGTTTACATGTGCTGATAAGTCAGCATGCCCACAATTCAGCTAGAAGGCCATTCTGGCCACAGGAGTGTACAGCCAGTACTCTGTAAATATGTCTTATCAATCATTTGTTTTTCACAATGAAAAGTCATTTGGTAATGAAAAAAGTTGCTCAGCTATTATTTTCTCCACAATGGAGTTTTTTTGCCTCTTTGGCCAGGACTACCTCCACCTAAGCGTGTGGAGGTTCCAGGTTAAAGGTGATAGCAGGTATGGTTAGTGATCAAAATATTGATCAAAAGAGGGGAGACTGTAATGGAAATTTGTAAGTTCTGTTTATAATTGTATTGTATTTTGTATGTATCGCACACTGCCCTCACTGTGCACACAGCACTAATAATGTTTTCAGTAAATGTTTACATTCTTTCGAGTCCTGATTAGAATTAGCCTGCCTATGTAACGCCCCTTGTTACCATAAACGTACAATTGTAATATTAATGTGATACCTACGTAATCATGTGCATAAAAACCTTCAATTGCGTCATAATAAAGCAGAACAGTTATTTGGAAAGATGCTGAGCGTATCTTTTGTGTCTGTTCCCTACTGCAGTAGTTATTATTAATTTGGAACCACTAATCAATATGAGGATAGGAGTTGCCTATCATCAATTTAACCGAGTCAGGGTTGAGGGGGTTGCATAGAAGAATCCTCGCGTGCTCGATGAACTGGCAGGCACTCGAGGGTTTGATCGGAAAAGGTAGTAGGGGACTAGAGTCCGATTGCTCTGGTAGGAGTGACAGTAGGCGGTCGAGTATCCTTACTGGACACCAGACATTGTTTGTTTTGTAGAGATGGATGTCTACCCCAAAGCCTGATTTTTGGGTTTTGGATACTGCGAGGTGGAGGATGAAATGGTCTTGGTATCGAGCCAGGTGATGTCTACACAGAACTTGGCCGGCGGGGTTGCTGCAGGCAACTCACTAGGGCGCAAAAACCCATAGTAGGCTAGGTAGATGGCTGCTTGTATGACCAGGCTGGGGAGAAGGCCAAACGGAGAACTAGCAAGGATAGTAGACATATCCCTGAAGATGGCACTTGTTATAGCCAGACGTTTGGCATTGATTATGGGTTGTCGTTTCTGGATGCCGCGTAGGATGGCTTGGATCGCATTGGATGTGAATAAGGATGGTTTTGCGGGATCTTGTAAAGCCAGAAAGTGTTGGATTCCGGCTAAGGGTGGCACAGTGGTGCAGTGGTTAGCACTCTCGCCTAGCAGTAAAAAGGGTTGCTGGTTCGAATCCCAACCACGACACTACCTGCCTGGAGTTTGCATGTTCTCCCTGTGCCTGCGTGGGTTTCCTCCGGGTACTCCGGTTTCCTCCCACACTCCAAAGACATGCTGGTAGGTTAATTGGCTTCTGTCCAAAATTGGCCCTAGTATATGAATGGGGACCTTTGATTGAGGGTAGGGACTGATGTGAGTGTGCAATGTACAGGGTTAGGAACAAGGGTCAGGGTTGTAGACACACACTCACTCAGGTTGAACTGGATGGACTGGTGTCTTTATTCAACCTTACTAACTATGTAACTATGTAACTATGGATAGTGTTATGAGATAAGGCCAACTGATTATGGCAATATGAGATGAAAGCCAGTATGTGCTTGGCTTCTGTTATCGACGATACCGCAGAGCAGGATGCTAGGAATTTGCTGAATACATTCCAAGCTGTGTGGTAGGCTTTGAGCGTGTTGTGGGATAAAGACTGGTTGTATGTAGGATGTACCCTTTGGCATATGACACAGACTGGTTGATGAGCTGGGTCGCGCTGTGAAGATGCTGTTCTAGTCCAGAGTCAGCTGAGACCAAGGTGGGATAAGGGCTGACATAAGGTCGGCTCCAGGTCTCTGCTGAAAAAAGGAAATGTAATTAAAGCGGGACATTGCGTCTGCTACGAGGTTGCACTTGCCCGGAATGAACGTGCAGTGGACATTAAACTGGTGTTGTAGAGATAGTTGTACCAGCCTGCATAGGAAGGACATAATCGAGAGCGACTTGGACCTGCCTTTATTAATAATATCGGCCATGGCCTGGTTGTCGGTGGGGAAGGCCACGGTTTGTCCAGACCAGATATGACCCCAGAGCTGAGCGTCTGCCACGATCGGGTACAGTTCAAACGGAGGAAGTCCGGGTAAACCCGGGGATTAGGAGTATCTCTGGAGGCCATGGTTCTGCGAAGCAATGGTGGCCAAAAATTGCAGCGAAGCCTGTGGAGGCTGCGGCATCTGTCACTACCTGCGGTGATAGGGGCGATTATGGATGGTATAAACATGGATATTCCATTCCACGTAGTAAGGAACTCCTCCCACATTGACAGATCTGCTACTGCCACAGGGTCTAGGTTAAGGATCTGATCGGGGTCCTGTATGTGGGAGAGGAAGACCAGGAGGCGTGACACAAAAGATCAACCCTGGGGAATGAGCCTCATTGCAAAATTGAGCATTCCCAAGAGGGATTGAAGCTGTTTCTTAGTACACCCCCGTGTATGGGTGAAGTCTTGAAGAACTGACCTGATGCGGGTCAGTTTGTCGAGGGGGAGGCTGGCTTGCATGGAGCGAGTGTTTAGGTTGACTCCGAGGAAGGTGACGGAGTGTGCTGGGCCTTCTACTTTGCGTTCCTCGATGGGTATGTTGAGATTCCCAAAGATAACTCTTAATTTATCGAGGTCTCCTGGGAGCACACCGGGCTGTTCGATTAACAAGAAGATGTCCAAGTAATGGATGACTTTTTGACACTGAGCTTGGTGCGACAGTATCCAGGTGAGGAACTGTGCGAAAGTGTCGAAGAGTAAGGGGCTACTCTTCAAGCCAAAGGTCAGTTTGGTAGCAAAGTAGTATGACTCCTTCCATCTAATGCCGTGCCAGCACCAGAGGGACGGGTGGATGGGCAGAAGCTTAAAAGCGTCCAAAATGTCAGCCTAAGAAAGCCAGGCGCCTGTGCCTACTTTGATAATGGCCTGAATTGCCATGTCTACGGAAGCATGCCTCAGGGAGAATTCCTCCGAGGGAATTAGGGAATTCAGGCTGCGAATGTGGGAAGAATGAGGCGCAGACAGGTCGTACACCAAGCAAACTTTATTTTGAGAACTTGCCCTTGACAAGCCCAATAGGGTTAACTCTCCAGGTGTTGAAAGGGGGTTGAGTGAAGGGGCCTATGATGAAGCCTCATTCCAGTTCGGCCTGTAACAGCTGGTCTATGGCCTGTTCGTCGGTGGCCGCTGAGCGGAGGTTCCTACAATCATGAGTCGTGTGGGGCAGTGAGATGAGGCCGGTATGAAATCCTGCTGTAAATCCTTGGATAAGGAAGGTGGCCAGAGAGGGAGTGGGGTGTGAGGTGAGGTAAAGCCCCAGCCACAGGACATTTACCCAGCCTAGTCAGGACTTTTTCTGCTGCTTGACCTGGCATAGATTTTTAGGATGTACCCTTTGGCATATGACACAGACATGGAGCAAGCGGCATTGGGTGAAATTGCACGACCCGTAATTAAAATTATTGCAGATGGCTGCTCCCTCTACTGTCTGAACGGAACGTCCGAACTTGTCCACCTGGGGTATCTGTACGGGGACCGATAGGCCCTGAACTACCCTGGAGGTGGAGGGGAATTTGAAGGGATAAATGACTGCTGCGTTGGCGCACCAGGTAGCGGTGTGGGTGGAGGACTGGCAGATATCGCATAGTGGTGAGCGCAGGCCGGCAAAGTGACGGCGGAACAACTCTTTGTCCATGAGGCTCCAATCCGTGCCTGTTTGGAATTGTGTAAGCCTGGCTGCTGCTTTGGCCGAGAAAGAACGGTGATAGTTGTAAAATGAGAATCCTCCGTATTTATAGCCCAGGTCCACCACGGTGTGAAGATACAGGTCTAGCTCTTCCCTCCTGCTGGGACTGGCTGAGCACAGGACACACCTCAGCATCCCAAAGGCCAACGCAAACTCTGGTATGGATAATTTGCAGTTGAGCCTGGGATCTTTGGCCTTGAGGACCACTGACACGTCTCCCCAGGTATAACTTATTTTCTGCCAGGTCGTGGACTGAAATGAGGAGGGAGGCAAGGGTGATGTCCTTGCCGTCCAGGATGTCCTTCCTAATGCTGGCTGGAAACAAGTGTGCTGGGAAGATAGTGGGGCTCTTCCCTGTGGTACCTGCAGGAAGGGGTGTCAGAACCTGGACTGCGACCGAGTCAGAGATAGCCGTGGCTGGGCGACCCTCCAAAGAGTGCCACTCTAGCTTGAACGTCCGTGACTGTGGTAGATAGGGATGACACCATGGTGTGGAGCTGGGAGATAGCCGCAGAAATAGATTGGAGAGACGCCTGCTGGGTGCTGGGCTCATCTGTGGCTGGCGGAAGGAAGAGGAGCCTGAAGAGCTTGGCCTTCCTGGCAGTAGCCGGAAAGGGCACACGCCTGCGCCTCAGTTCTGCTGCCAACTTGGGGATGGTCCATCCCCTGAGGGACTGCATGCTGCTGCTCTCTGAAACCCGAGAAGGTGACAGAGGGGCTGTGAAGTCTTCACTGCAAGCCTAAGACATGGCTCTGGGTGACTTGTGCCCTAGATGCGATGTCCTGTCTTTGAGGTCAAAACTCGATCAACCGAAACCCTATATTAGGGGTGACATGAAAGTCAAGGCTGTTTCTATTTTTTATATATATATATATATATACAGTGGAGCAAAAAGTATTTAGTCAGCCACCAATTGTGCAAGTTCTCCCACTTAAAAAGATGAGAGAGGCCTGTAATTGTCATCATAGGTATACCTCAACTATGAGAGACAAAATGTGGAAACAAATCCAGACAATCACATTGTCTGATTTGGAAAGAATTTATTTGAAAATTATTGTCAGGAAAGGGTCCATTCGCTGGTAAGTTATATTATTTGGCATGCAGTACTGGGGTCCACCAGCAGGTGTCTCCTGGCAGTGTTGAACTGTCAGGAGAATATTTCCCTGCTGGTGTCCTGTCATCTTTTGGCTGCAGTACTGATGTCCACCAGCGGATGGATCCTGGCAGTAGGGGGCAGACAACACTCCCTGCGCTCAGGTGTAACTTGAAGCCAATTAGTCAGCCCTATAAATACCCGGCGAGCCCTCACTTGCTCGCCTTGGTATCTTTCTCTCTCCCTGCGTTCTGACCTTGCTGCCTGTGTAACCTTGAGCCTGCTATCTGCCTTGTCCTGATCTGACCCAATCCCTATCCTGAGGCCTTCCCAGTCCTGTCCCTTCTGTTCCTGGCTCCCTTGGATCCCTGCCCTGAACCCCATCCATCCATCCTCTCCTTGTCCTGTTCAGGTTCCCGTCCTTACCCTTCTGCTGACTTCCCTGTGTATGACCTTGGCTTGGCTTGTTTACGATTACGGTATCTCCCTTTACTTATATATATATATATATTGTTGTTTGTAGTGGGTTGTTGTGTGGGTTTTTGCACTGTTTGTTCCTGTCACTTATCACTTGTTAATAAACACCATTTCACTTACATGTGTTTCTGGTCTCCTCTGTGCAGTCCACACAGTCTGGTCTACTAGTCTCCTGACAGTATACCAAGGCCATCCCTGACCAGACGTGGCTGCACTGAGAAACCGTCCTGTTACGGTGGGCGCGCAAAATGGACTTTGATGAAATTGTCTATTATTCTCTGCTGGCGGCAGAGGATAATGAATATTGTTGTCAGACTCTTAAAGATTGGACCCGTGACCAACTGCTGGAAACGATACAAACAGCCCATTTATTTGTAGATCAAGGTCATGCGTTATTTGAGGATGTTCAGCCTTTGATTCAATTATGTATAAAGTCAGCCTTGTCATGCATTCCCGAAGGTAGTGACGATTACTCCCCTCCTTTCAGTTGTGACCAGGTGGAATCCCTGGTATGGTTGTTAGAGGATGATCCGGCTTACTTTGATGAACATTATTCCGCTTGTTCCCAGCAGGTGTTGTCCGATTGCATTTATTCAGTACAATCTCTGGTTAGTCAGGCTGTATGTAAATCAGCGTTTGTTCAACCTTTGCTGCAGGCATGGTCAGATCTCCTGTCTTTAGCTAAGCCACAACATTCCAGCCCTGCCATTAATCATCTGCCTTCCAAAAGATCTATCTCCCCGTCACCTATGGCAACCTCAGCTACAACCCAGTTTAATCAGTTCCCTACCAAATACTACCACCCAGTCTCCAAGTGTCACACCTATCCTGCTTTCAATTCACCTGTCTCTCCTCCTCCACCTGTAACAGTCCCACAAAACCCCTCTCTAGCTACAGTTCCTTGGTCTTCCTTCGATCCAGCTACTTTCTTTGCTTACAGCCCTGCACCTACATACAAAACTGCACGGGCTAAACCAAAGAAGAAGCAAAAATTCTTCCCGACCCACACCATCTTGCCAGTAACCCAACCTGTTCCAGCTTTGCAGTCTGACGTTCCAGCTCGCCAGTCTGACGTTCCAGCTCGCCAGTCTGATGTTCCAGCCTTCCAGTCTGATGTTCCAGCCTTCCAGTCTGATGTTCCAGCTTTGCAGTCTGATGTTCCAGCTTTGCAGTCTGATGTTCCAGCCGTCCAGTCTGATGTCCCAGCCTTCCAGTCTGCTGTTCCAGCCTTCCAGCCTGATGTTCAAGCTTTGCAGTCTGATGTTCAAGCTTTGCAGTCTGATGTTCCAGCCTTGCAGTCTGATGTTCCAGCCTTGCAGTCTGAAGTTCAAGCTTTGCAGTCTGAAGTTCAAGCTTTGCAGTCTGATGTTCCAGCTTTGCAATCTGATGTTCCAGCTTTGCAGTCTGATGTTCTAGCCTTGCAGTCTGATGTTCTAGCCTTGCAGTCTGATGTTCTAGCCTTGCAGTCTGATGTTCCAGCTTTGCAGTCTGATGTTCCAGCCTTCCAGTCTGCTGTTCCAGCCTTCCAGCCTGATGTTCCAGCTTTGCAGTCTGATGTTCCAGCCTTGCAGTCTGAAGTTCAAGCTTTGCAGTCTGAAGTTCAAGCTTTGCAGTCTGATGTTCCAGCTTTGCAGTCTGATGTTCTAGCCTTGCAGTCTGATGTTCCAGCTTTGCAGTCTGATGTTCCAGCCGTCCAGTCTGATGTCCCAGCCTTCCAGTCTGCTGTTCCAGCCTTCCAGCCTGATGTTCAAGCTTTGCAGTCTGATGTTCAAGCTTTGCAGTCTGATGTTCCAGCCTTGCAGTCTGATGTTCCAGCCTTGCAGTCTGAAGTTCAAGCTTTGCAGTCTGAAGTTCAAGCTTTGCAGTCTGATGTTCCAGCTTTGCAATCTGATGTTCCAGCTTTGCAGTCTGATGTTCTAGCCTTGCAGTCTGATGTTCTAGCCTTGCAGTCTGATGTTCTAGCCTTGCAGTCTGATGTTCCAGCTTTGCAGTCTGATGTTCCAGCCGTCCAGTCTGGTGTTCCAGCCTTCCAGTCTGATGTTCCAGCTTTGCAGTCTGATGTTCCGGCTTTGCAGTCTGATGTTCCGGCTTTGCAGTCTGAAGTTCAAGCTTTGCAGTCTGAAGTTCAGGCTTTGCAGTCTGAAGTTCAAGCTTTGCAGTCTGCTGTTCCAGCCTTGCAGTCTGCTGTTCCAGCCTTCCAGTCTGCTGTTCCAGCCTTGCAGTCTGCTGTTCCAGCTTTGCAGTCTGCTGTTCCAGCCTTCCAGTCTGCTGTTCCAGCTTTGCAGTCTGCTGTTCCAGCCTTCCAGTCTGCTGTTCCAGCCTTCCAGCCTGATGTTCCAGCTTTGCAGTCTGATGTTCCAGCCTTGCAGTCTGAAGTTCAAGCTTTGCAGTCTAAAGTTCAAGCTTTGCAGTCTGAAGTTCAAGCTTTGCAGTCTGATGTTCCAGCTTTGCAGTCTGATGTTCTAGCCTTGCAGTCTGATGTTCCAGCTTTCCAGTCTGACGTTCCAGCTTTCCAGTCTGACGTTCCAGCTTTCCAGTCTGATGTTCCAGCTTTCCAGTCTGATGTTCCAGCCTTCCAGTCTGATGTTCCAGCCTTGCAATCTGATGTTCCAGCTTTGCAGTCTGATGTTCCAGCTTTCCAGTCTGACGTTCCAGCTTTCCAGTCTGACGTTCCAGCTTTCCAGTCTGACGTTCCAGCTTTCCAGTCTGACGTTCCAGCTTTCCAGTCTGACGTTCCAGCTTTCCAGTCTGACGTTCCAGCTTTCCAGTCTGACGTTCCAGCTTTCCAGTCTGACGTTCCAGCTTTCCAGTCTGACGTTCCAGCTTTCCAGTCTGATGTTCCAGCTTTCCAGCCTGATGTCCGGGTGTCTGCCCTCCAGCCTGATGTCCGGTTGTCTGCCCTCCAGCCTGATGTCCGGTTGTCTGCTGCCCAGCTCCAGTGGTTCCTGTCTGCTGCCCAGCTCCAGTGGTTCCCGTCTGCTGCCCAGCTCCAGTGGTTCCCGTCTGCTGCCCAGCTCCAGTGGTTCCCGTCTGCTGCCCAGCTCCAGTGGTTCCCGTCTGCTGCCCAGCTCCAGTGGTTCCCGTCTGCTGCCCAGCTCAAGTGGTTCCCGTCTGCTGCCCAGCTCAAGTGGTTCCCGTCTGCTGCCCAGCTCCAGTGGTTCCTGTCTGCTGCCCAGCTCCAGTGGTTCCTGTCTGCTGCCCAGCTCCAGTGGTTCCTGTCTGCTGCCCAGCTCCAGTGGTTCCTGTCTGCTGCCCAGCTCCAGTGGTTCCTGTCTGCTGCCCAGCTCCAGTGGTTCCTGTCTGCTGCCCAGCTCAAGTGGTTCCTGTCGTCTGCTGCCCAGCTCAAGTGGTTCCTGTCGTCTGCTGCCCAGCTCAAGTGGTTCCTGTCGTCTGCTGCCCAGCTCAAGTGGTTCCTGTCGTCTGCTGCCCAGCTCAAGTGGTTCCTGTCGTCTGCTGCCCAGCTCAAGTGGTTCCTGTCGTCTGCTGCCCAGCTCAAGTGGTTCCTGTCGTCTGCTGCCCAGCTCAAGTGGTTCCTGTCGTCTGCTGCCCAGCTCAAGTGGTTCCTGTCGTCTGCTGCCCAGCTCAAGTGGTTCCTGTCGTCTGCTGCCCAGCTCGAGTGGTTCCTGTCGTCTGCTGCCCAGCTCGAGTGGTTCCTGTCGTCTGCTGCCCAGCTCGAGTGGTTCCTGTCGTCTGCTGCCCAGCTCGAGTGGTTCCTGTCGTCTGCTGCCCAGCTTGAGTGGTTCCTGTCGTCTGCTGCCCAGCTTAATGACTCTGACATGCCAGCCGTCTGCCCAGATGTGCCTGATGACCAGCCTGACATACCTTCCTCCACCATTCTGCCTGATGCCATAGACCATGGACAATTAAGACCAGTTGGAGCGTCCGGAGGCCGCTCCTTTAGGGAGGGGTACTGTCAGGAAAGGGTCCATTCGCTGGTAAGTTATATTATTTGGCATGCAGTACTGGGGTCCACCAGCAGGTGTCTCCTGGCAGTGTTGAACTGTCAGGAGAATATTTCCCTGCTGGTGTCCTGTCATCTTTTGGCTGCAGTACTGATGTCCACCAGCGGATGGATCCTGGCAGTAGGGGGCAGACAACACTCCCTGCGCTCAGGTGTAACTTGAAGCCAATTAGTCAGCCCTATAAATACCCGGCGAGCCCTCACTTGCTCGCCTTGGTATCTTTCTCTCTCCCTGCGTTCTGACCTTGCTGCCTGTGTAACCTTGAGCCTGCTATCTGCCTTGTCCTGATCTGACCCAATCCCTATCCTGAGGCCTTCCCAGTCCTGTCCCTTCTGTTCCTGGCTCCCTTGGATCCCTGCCCTGAACCCCATCCATCCATCCTCTCCTTGTCCTGTTCAGGTTCCCGTCCTTACCCTTCTGCTGACTTCCCTGTGTATGACCTTGGCTTGGCTTGTTTACGATTACGGTATCTCCCTTTACTTATATATATATATATATTGTTGTTTGTAGTGGGTTGTTGTGTGGGTTTTTGCACTGTTTGTTCCTGTCACTTATCACTTGTTAATAAACACCATTTCACTTACATGTGTTTCTGGTCTCCTCTGTGCAGTCCACACAGTCTGGTCTACTAGTCTCCTGACAATTATGGTGGAAAAAAAGTATTTGGTCAATATCAAAAGTTCATCTCAATACTTTGTTATATATCCTTTGTTGGCAATGACAGAGGTCAAACGTTTTCTGTAAGTCTTCACAAGGTTGTCACACACTGTTGCTGGTATGTTGGCCCATTCCTCCATGCAGATCTCCTCTAGAGCAGTGATGTTTTGGGGCTGTCGCTGGGCAACACGGACTTTCAACTCCCTCCAAAGGTTTTCTATGGGGTTGAGATCTGGAGACTGGCTAGGCCACTCCAGGACCCTGAAATGCTTCTTACGAAGCCACTCCTACATTGCCCGGGCGGTGTGTTTGGGATCATTGTCATGCTGAAAGACCCAGCCATGTTTCATCTTCAATGCCCTTGCTGACTGGAGGAGGTTAGCACTCAAAATCTCACGATACATGGCCCAATTAATTCTTTCATGTACACGGATCAGTTGTCCTCTTCCGTTTTGCAGAGAAACAGCCCCAAAGCATGTTGCCACCCCCATGCTTCACAGTAGGTATGGTGTTCTTTGGTTGCAACTCAGCATTCTCTCTCCTCCAAACACAACGAGTTGTGTTTCTACCAAACAGTTCAACTTTGGTTTCATCTGACCATATGACATTCTCCCAATCCTCTTCTGGATCATCCAAATGCTCTCTAGCAAACCTCAGACGGGCCCGGACATGCACTGGCTTAAGCAGGGGGACACGTCTGGCACTGCAGGATCTGAGTCCCTGGCGGCGTAGTGTGTTACTGATGGTAGCCTTTGTTATGTTGGTCCCAGCTCTCTGCAGGTCATTCACTAGGTCCCCCCGTGTGGTTCTGGGATTTTTGCTCACCGTTCTTGTGATCATTTTGACCCCACGGGGTGAGATCTTGGGTGGGGCCCCAGATCGAGGGAGATTATCAGTGGTCTTGTATGTCTTCCATTTTCTAATTATTGCTCCCACAGTTGATTTCTTCACACCAAGCTGCTTGCCTAATGCAGATTCAGTCTTTCCAACCTGGTGCAGGTCTACAATTTTGTTTCTGGTGTCCTTCGACAGCTCTTTGGTCTTCACCATAGTGGAGTTTGGAGTGTGACTGAGGTTGTGGACAGGTGTCTTTTATACTGATAACAAGTTCAAACAGGTGCCATTAATACAGGTAATGAGTGGAGGACAGAGGAGCCTCTTAAAGAAGAAGATACAGGTCTGTGAGAGCCAGAAATCTTGCTTGTTTTGTAGGTGACCAAATACTTATTTTCCACCATAATTTGCAAATAAATTCTTTCAAAAATCAGACAATGTGATTGTCTGGATTTGTTTCCACATTTTGTCTCTCATAGTTGAGGTATACCTATGATGACAATTACAGGCCTCTCTCACTTGCACAATTGGTGGCTGACTAAATACTTTTTTGCCCCACTGTATACATACGTATTTTCTTCCTCCCTTTTTTTTTTTACCTGGGGGAATAGCGTCCAACCTGGTGCAGGATGGAACTACTGCACTTGACTGACCTAGAGGAGAAATGACAGACGGCAATGGTGAGAGGGTTTAACTACCTAAATTCAGGAGGTGACTAAGTGGCCGGGTTTGTAACTTTGAAGTGACCGGTATGTGAAATGAAATGCGTGAAATGATTTGCCATGACAGAGGCACGAATTGGTGTGTTGCGACTGCGACTTGACAACAAACCGGTCTGTGGAGCATGGAATGAAATGAGGCCAAAAAACAACTGGGGCACGCCGGGACGAATCGTGCATCATGGATGCGACTGGATTCGAATTGGAGCGCGGTACGTGACAGCGAAATGAGTGAAATGATTTTGCCATGACAGAGGCACAACTCGATGTGCCACAACTGCGACTGACAACAAACCGGACTGTGGAGTATGGAATGAAATGAGGCCAAAAAATACGCCGGAACGAATCGGTGCTTTACGGATGTGACTGGATTTAAATCGGAGCATGATGCGTGACAGTGAAATGATTGAAATGAATAGCCATGACAGAGGCATGAATCGGTGTGCCGCGATTGAGACTGACAAGGAACCGGACTGTGGAGCATGGAATGAACATGAGGCAAAAAACAACTGAGACACGCCTGAACGAACCGGTGCGATGTGGATGCGACTGGATTCGAATCAGAGTGAGGTACGTAAAATGAATGAAAGGTTTAGGCATGATAGACGCACAAATCGGTGGCTATGTACTATAGCTTTGTGCAGGGTTTCTTTAACGAATGACTCGTAAGTTCCGTATCGGGGTTTGGGCGACACCAGATATCTTGCAAATGGTGATGCATGAAATGAAAAAATGTCAAACGAAACCCTACCTGCGACAGCTGAGCCAGACATGTCAGAAAAACTGTGGACGGGAGCCGAACGCCTCTGAAAGTTTTGAACACGCAACTCACAAACGCCAATGAGTTGGAATAGTCGGCCTAGTGACGTAATGAATCGCGCACAGGAAACCGACAAAAGACCACAGGCGAGCGGGCTGCTTAAATACCCCCCGGGCTCCTCCCATAAATTCATGCCACCATACTGGCCTTCTTACATATATAATTTTCCTTTTTTTATATTTTATATTTGTTATATATTGTTACTATTCATTTGATAAACAGTGTTTTTAATCCCTTGCACGATAATGAATTAACATTAATATTCAATTTTGTTTTTAAATGTTTTTTTCCATGATATTCGTTACGATATCCAGGTATTGGATAATTGGTGGTGGATCGATTGGTTGTCCCGCCTCGTGACTATAAAATTCCTGTTCTATGCTGGATCTTGAGCGTGTTATCTGAGGAAGGGGGTTAAACACCGAAACGTGTCATCGTAAACCGCTCAAACTCCGATACCTGCTGTGATACTCATCGCATCCCCTGCTCTGATCTGTTTGAGCCATCAGGCTTTGGCGATGTCTGCCTGCGGTCGGAGCGTGTGACGCGGCCGGGGAGGAGTCCTGTGGCGTCCGGACACCTTGCAGCTCGGACCTCGTTCCCGCTGCCCCTCCAGCATCCATCTCTGGTCTGTGTTTGTGGATAAATTACTGCTCCGCCTATGAAAATGAGCTGCCAACACAACAATCAGACAAATTGTTAAAAATGCGTGTGAACGAATGTGTAGCGCTAGAAATGACAAACCTGGGAATGATTCCAGGAAGGTGAATATGCACTCCTAAACAGTAAATGAATCAAAATGGAAGTGCGAACCTGTCCATAAAAAGGAAAACAAATATAGGCAATAAGAGTAATCTTATGTCGCGTACACACGACTGGTTTTGCCGTCGGAATAAACTCCGACGGTTTTTGCAACGGAATTCCGCTAAAGCGGTCTTGCCTACACAAGGTCACACCAAAGTCCGACCGTCCAGATCGCGGTGACGTACAACACGTACGACGGGACTAGAAAACGGAAGTTCAATAGCCAGTAGCCAATAGCTTCCGTCTCGTACTTGCTGCACAGCATGTGTAGTTTTTGGTCCGTCAGAACAGCATACAGACGAGCGGTTTTCCCAAAAGGAATTGGTTACGTCGGAAATATTTTAAACATATTCCATTTCTAGGCCCGTCAGAATTTTTGAAAAAAAAAAAAAAGTCTGATGAGGCCTACACACGATCGGAATAGACGATGAAAAGCTTCCGTCTGACTTTTTCTGTCGGACATTCCGCTCGTGTGTACACGGCATTTAGTGGCACATTAGCATACGACTGGTGCAAAATCAATGCATACAAATGAAATACTGACTGAAGTGCACATATACAGTGGGGGCGGAAAGTATTCAGACCCCCTTAAATTTTTCACTCTTTATTTTATATATATATATATATATATATATATATATATATATATATATATATATAGTTATATATATATATATATATATATATATAGTTATATTGCAGCCATTTGCTAAAAACCTTTAAGTTCATTTTTTTTTTTCCTCATTAATGTACACACAGCACCCAATATTGACAGAAAAGCACAGAATTGTTGACATTTTTGCAGATTTATTAACCACTTCGCGCCCGCGCTATAGACGAAAGACGTCTACAGCGCGGACGCCAATTGCCAGGAGGTCGTCCCTGGATGTCCTCCTGTTTACTTCCCCAATGTGCGCCGCCGCGGGCGCGCATCAGGGAAATTCTGTGTTGGCCGTATCCCTTGGACACAGTCAATCACAGATCGTGCTAAATGGCCAATCACAGCGGCCATTTAGCACGTGATCGGAGCTTCCAATGAGAGATGATCTCGTATATAAACATATGAGATCATCTCTCATCGCCGGCTCTCCCTCCTCACACAGAAACAGCGTGTGAGGAGGGAGAGCGAACGGCTGCAGCGGTGAGTGAAAAAACTCACTACAAAGTGCCCACAGTGCGATCTGTCCCCAGTGCCACCTGTCCCCAGTACCACCCGTCAGCGCCAACTGTCCCCAGTGCCACCCATCAGTGCCATCTGTCCCCAGTGCCACTTGTCCCCAGTGCCACGTGCCATCTGTTATCAGTGTCATGTGTCATCAATGCCACGTATCGGTGCCATCTGTCATCGCCACCTGTCAGTGTCACGTGCCATCTGTTATCAGTGTCAGGTGTCATCAGTGCCATCTGTCATCAGTGCTACGTATTAGTGCCATCTGTCATCAGTGCCACATATTAGTGCCATCTGTCATCAGTGTCGTCAGTGCCATGTATTAGTGCCATCTGTCATCAGTGCCACATCAGTGTCTCGTGCCATCAGTGCCACGTATCAGTGCCATCTGTCATCAGTGCCACATCATTGTCACGTGTCATTGTCCTGGTGCTCAGGGCCTTCAAAAGTGTAATAGGTAGTCAACAAGTTAGATGTGTCATTTATGCTCCTAGAACACCTGATGGTGCTCCCTGCATGTTGGGGCTCTCTAAGTGGCCAGGCTGTGAAAAAGTCCCACACATGTGGTATTGTAATACTCAGGGGGAGTAGCAGAATGTATTTTGGGGCGTCATTTGTGGTATATACATGCCATGTGAGAGACATTATTATTATTATAACCTATTACAATGACAATTTTGTGGGGAAAAAAAAATCTTAATATGGCAAAGAATTGTGGGAAAAATGACAACATCAAAAACCTCACTATGCATCTTACTAAATACCTTGGAATGTCTACTTTCAAAAAAGGGGTAATTTGGGGGGTATTTGTACTTTCCTGACTTGTTCGGGTCGCAAAAAATGAGATGAGGCCACCAGTACATCAGATGTGATCAATTTCTTATGATTTGCACCACAGCTTGTAGACGCTCTAACTTTCACAAAGACCAAATAATATCCACTATTTTTGGGTTATTTTAACCAAAGATATGTAGCAGTATAAATTGTGGCCAAAATTTATGAAGAAAAATTAATAATTTGCAAAATTTTATCACGGAAACAAAGAAAAATGCGTTTTTTTTTTTTCAAAATTTCTGTTTTTTTCATTTATAGTGCAAAAAATAAACCCAGAGGTGATCAAATACCACCAAAAGAAAGCTCTATTTGTATAACAAAAAGAACAAAAAATTCATTTGGGTACAGTATTACATGACTGAGTAATTGTCATTCAAAGTGTAAGAGCACTGAAAGCTGAAAATTGGTCTGGGCAGGAGGGGGGTTTAAGTGCAAGAAAAATTGAAATCTCATATGGTCCTATGTATTCAGACCATTTGCTCAGTATTTAGTAGAAGCCCCTTTTGATCTAATATAGCCATGAGTCTTTTTGGGAAAGATGCAACAAGTTTTTCACACCTGGATTTGGGGATCCTCTGCCATTCCTCCTTGCAGATCCTCTCCAGTTCTGTCAGGTTGGATGGTAAACGTTGGTGGACGGCCATTTTTAGGTCTCTGCAGAGATGCTCAATTGGGTTTAAGTCAGGGCTCTGGCTGGGTCATTCAAGAAAAGTCACGGAGTTTTGTGAAGCCACTCCTTCGTTTTTTTAGCTGTGTGCTTAGAGTCATTGTCTTGTTGGAAGGTAAACCTTCGGCCCAGTCTGAGGTCCTGAGCACTCTGGAGAAGGTTTTCGTCCAGGATATCCCTGTACTTGGCCGCATTCATCTTTCCCTTGATTGCAACCAGTCGTCCTGTCCCTGCAGCTGAAAAACACCCCCACAGCATGATGTTGCCACCACCATGCTTCACTGTTGGGACTGTATTGGACAGGTGATGAGCAGTGCCTGGTTTTCTCCACACATACTGCTTAGAATTAAGGCCAAAAAGTTTTATCTTGGTCTCATCAGACCAGAGAATTTTATTTCTCACCATCTTGGAGTCCTTCAGGTGTGTCTTGCACTGAGGAGAGGCTTCTGTCGGGCCACTCTGCCATAAAGCCCCGACTGGTGGAGGGCTGCAGTGATGGTTGACTTTCTACAACTTTCTCCCATCTCCCGACTGCATCTCTGGAGCTCAGCCACAGTGATCTTTGGGTTCTTCTTTACCTCTCTCACCAAGGCTCTTCTCCCCCGATAGCTCAGTTTGGCCGGACGGCCAGCTCTAGGAAGGGTTCTGGTTGTCCCAAACATCTTCCATTTAAGGATTATGGAAGCCACTGTGCTCTTAGGAACCTTAAGTGCAGCAGATTTTTTTTTGTAACCTTGGCCAGATCTGTGCCTTGCCACAATTCTGTCTCTGAGCTCTTCAGGCAGTTCCTTTGACCTCATGATTCTCATTTGCTCTGACATGCACTGTGAGCTGTAAGGTCTTATATAGACAGGTGTGTGGCTTTCCTAATCAAGTCCAATCAGTATAATCAAAAACAGCTGGACTCAAATGAAGGTGTAGAACCATCTCAAGGATGATCAGAAGAAATGGACAGCACCTGAGTTAAATATGTGAGTGTCACAGCAAAGGGTCTGAATACTTAGGACCATGTGATATTTCAGTTTTTCTTTTTTTATAAATCTGCAAAAATGTCAACAATTCTGTGTTTTTCTGTCAATATGGGGTGCTGTGTGTACATTAATGAGGAAAAAAAATGAACTTAAATGATTTTAGCAAATGGCTGCAATATAACAAAGAGTGAAAAATTTAAGGGGGTCTGAATACTTTCCGTCCCCACTGTATGTGGTGGTGTTGAAAACACACAGACAGATAGCATTTAATCCATGATGAAAATATCAAAAAGAATCACAATAGAAAAAAAAGGGGGGATAAGTCCACAGGGATGAGAGATCTAACAAGTGACACAATGTGACAAAATGGTCAATCCCTCAAAGATGAAGTGTCAACAAGTGATAAAGATGTGATGGTAAGTCCATATGTATAGGACACCAAAGTAAAATCACAATAGGATCTTAAATGTCGATGCATTTGTAAATGCTGGTGATCAGACATTCAAAAAATAATTCTACAGCACCCAGTTTTGTGCCTCCCACTGTCTAGGGGTAAGCGGGATTTGGTACTCTAACCCTAAGTTGTGGATCCACACGCCAGTGGCGGTGAATCATACGAGCATGGATGCAAGCATGGGTTGCAAACGGCAATCTCCCCAGAGGACTTCAATGAAGACACACTCCAGCCCTTTTTCTGATGATCAGCATTGGTCTCTGGTCTCACCGGCTCTGCCATCTTCCACTCTGGTCATACAGTGATCGTGCTTCCTGGATCTGTGCCCAGCCTTTCCCCTCCCTGGTGTAGCCCGGCTTTGGTTATTGTCACCGCTCCCAGCTGTTGGAAAGTGTTTTCAGGCTTCCCATTTTTAGTCTGCAGCCCCCTCTGTCTACAGCCCTCATGGAAGCGGGACAGCCATTTCTCCACCATCTTTGGCTCCATTGCTGGCACTATCACAGTGTGTTTGGTCATTCTGATGATTTTTCCCATTTGTACTGTGTATTGGTTACATGTTTTATCAACAATAAATATGTTTTAAATTTCACATGGATTCCATCTCCAATTGATTCCTTGCCCCCTCGTGGATCTGCGCTTCCCAATTCTGTTGTTTTTGTCTGCTTCTCATTTGGTCATCTGAGTTCGGGAGCAGCGGTCCAGTGTGACTTTTATAATTACTTTGGCTCCTTGGTTTACTTTCTGTGCTTGGCTCCCTGTTGGAATTTTCATACTGGGTGATATCAGCCTGTAATCCCCTGGTCACTTTCCTGAGCTGTGTTCCCTGTCCTGTATTCCTGTATTTCTCTTGGATAATCTTCCTTCTCTGTGCTGCAGACACAATTTATGTATCTAGACTGGATTTTTGTAGATTCTAGGGTTAAGCTGGCACCTGGGGTATGTGTTTTGGGTCTTCTGCCCCATAACCGGGTGTGGCAAGATGTCTGACAGAACAATTCTCCCAGGGTTACTTACTCTGTTGTTTGCTGGCTGTGCCGGTTGATGGGAAATGTTGATTTTGAACATAGCCATCACTAGACATACAGTAGGTATGTAGAGCATGTGCTTTGGGTCTTCTGCCCCATACCCGGGTCTAGCAATATCTCTGACAAAGCAATTCTCCCAGGGTTACTTGTTTGCTGGCTGTGCCGGGTGGAGGGATATGTCTTTATAGTCTCAGACCCAAGTCACTGAGTGCAGTCTCAGGAGATGGGAGGCAGCGGTGTGTGACCTCTGCAACTTCTAAACATTTAAGCTTTCACTAATTCCTGAATATCAATATTATGAGTCCTGACCCTTACACTGTATAATTTATATTGTACATTATATACTCCTGACCCCTGCACTATATACTCTGTGTTGTACATTACATTATTCTGATACTATAAAATCCTAACCGTTGTATCCTATATAATAAGTTGTACATTACATATTCCTGCCTTTTTTTGTACCCATTTCTACCAGCTGGACATTTTATATCTGATGATTTGATTGGAGCACAGACTTTTACATGTTGATAATAATGTGATAAAATCCTCAAACTTTGGAACCTTAAACAGAAAGTGATAATGAGGGAGGAGTCAATAACCCAATGATGGTGGTCTTCAGGATCAGTCCAGTCTTCATCTTGGTTGTTCTCCCCCATCCTCACTCTCTGATCTCTGGTGGGGCTCAGCCCCAATGTTGTTCATGAGTAAATCATGGACTAAATAAGGAAGTGCAGGACTTCTTGTGTTGGGAAGATGGCAATGAGTGATAGAGGGGGTGGGCACACTCGTCCTATAATCCCCTCATCACTGTCACTCCTATAAAAGACAGTTCTCGTTGTTTCCTCACTCTCTGACTAAGGTCCATGTATAAAGAAATTAACTGGTAGGAGATCAGAGGACCCATTTACTAGTTACCTTGAGGGGGGAATTGTAAGATCCTCAGACACAAAGCTGCCTGATGTGGGCGGAGTCCTGGTTTAGGGGAACCAATCTGCTCATGTCTAGTAATAATCTTTGTATTTCTATTTTAGTAGATGGACGGGAGATGAGGAAAACCTCAGAGGATTGTCTCACTTTGTCTCCAGACTGTAAAGTAGAAGATGAGGACATCACACAGTATAGTCCAGGAGAAAACCCGGCTACCTCAAATGTCCATCCGGCACCACACAGTGTAGATGGACCATCGTATTCCTCTTATCCTGAGGAACCTCAGACTGTGAGGGACGGTGCCATCCTTCCAACAGAGAAGAGCTTTTCCTGTACTGAGTGCGGGAAGTGTTTCCGCTTCAAATCACATCTTAATATGCATATAAGATCTCACACAGGGGAGAAACCGTATTCCTGTCCTGAATGCGGAAAATGTTTTTCAGTGAAGTCCAGTCTTTTCACACATCAGAGATCTCACACGGGGGAGAAGCCGCATTCTTGTCCTGAGTGCGGGAAATGTTTTTCGGAGAAGACCAGACTTTCCACACATCAGAGATCTCACACAGGTGAGAAACCGTATTCCTGTCCGGAGTGTGGGAAATGTTTTTCAGTGAAGTCCAATCTTTTCGCACATCAGAGATCTCACACGGGGGAGAAGCCGTATTCCTGTCCTGAGTGCGGGAAATGTTTTTCAGTGAAGTCCATTCTTTCCACACATCAGAGATCTCACACAGGTGAGAAGCCGTATTCCTGCCCTGAGTGCGGGAAATGTTTTTCAGTGAAGTCCCATCTTTTAACACATCAGAGATGTCACACGGGGGAGAAGCCGTATTCCTGTCCTGAGTGCGGGAAATGTTTTTCAATGAAGTCCTATCTTTTAACACATCAGAGATCTCACACGGGAGAGAAGCAGCATTCCTGTCCTGAGTGCGGGAAATGTTTTTCACAGAAGTCCAATCTTAACACACATCAGAGATCTCACACGGGGGAGAAGCCATATTCCTGTCCTGAGTGTAGTAAATGTTATTCAGATAAGTCCCATCTTCAAAGACATCAGAGATCTCACACAGGGGAGAAGCCATATTCCTGTCCTGAGTGCGGGAAATGTTTTTCACTGAAGTTCAATCTTTACAAACATCAGAGATCTCACACAGGGGAGAAGCCACTTTCCTGTCCTGAGTGAGGGAATTGTTCCTCACTGAAGTCCTGTCTTCCTGTACATCAGGGATCCCACACAACCCTTGAGGTGTATTAGTGCCTTGAGTGTGGGAAATGTCTTCTATATGAATGTTGCTGGACATCACAGCTCTCATGTGGGGAAGAAGCACACCCTGATATACACCTCAGATATACTCCATGGCTGATCTTCATCATGTAAGAAACAGTTCCAGAGGTGTGGACATTTTTTTTTAAAAATGACTTGTCCGAGGGACTAAATCTGGTACGAATCACCTTGGCCCTTATGACAATCTCCTTGTTCCTCATGTACCAGAGAGCTCAGCAGCGGTGTGGGAGTTCATTGAAAACTACAAGCCGACATCGGCAAAGGACAGAACTCTGTGAATGAATGGCACGGCCGCGCTCTTTTCATAAAGTGACAGCCGGTATGGGGAACTTCTCCCCGCACTGCTGTCACACAGAGGACTCTTGATCGCTGAGCCGCTGCAGGAACATGTAACATCTTCCCGAAGGTGAACGTTTCCTTTAACCTTTTCACTGCCGTAACTGGACACTTTCACCCCCTTCTTGCCCAGGCCAATTTTCATCTTTCAGCCCTTTCACACTTTGAATGACAATTACTCAGTCATGCAACACTGTACCCATATGACATTTTTATCTTTTTTTTCCCCCACAAATCGAGCTTTCTTTTGGTGGTATTTGATCACCACTGGGGATTTTATTTTTTGCACTACAAATGAAAAATAAAAATAGAACATTTTGAAAAAAAAGTGTCTTTGTTTCTGTTATAACATTTTGTAAATAAGTAAGTTTTCTCTTTCACTGTTGGGCACTGATGAGGAGGTACTGATTAGTAATGGCGGCGATCTGCGATTTTTATCATGACTGCGACATTATGGCGGACACATCGGACACTTTTGACACCATTGTCATTTATACAGCGATCAGTGTTATAAAAATGGACTGATTACTGTGTAAATGGCCCTGGCAAGGAAGGGGTTAAACACTGGGGGGGGGGATCAAGGGGTTAAGTGTGTCCTAGGGAGTGATTCTAACGGTGGGGGGAGGGGCTTTAACTTGCATGACAGCGATCACTGCTCCCGATGACAGGGAGCAGTGATCTCTGTCATGTCACTAGGCAGAACAGGTAAATGCCTTGTTTACAAAGGCATATCCCCGTTCTTCCGCTGCGTGACACGATCTTGGGACACCAGCGGACATCGAGTCCGCAGGACCCATGGAGCACGTGTGCACCCGCAATGCCGCTTCTTAAAGGGGACGTACCTGTACGCCCATTTGCCCAGCTGTGCCATTGTGCTGACGTATATCGTCGTGCGAGGGTCAGCATGTGATTAAAGGGGGTGTGGCTCAAATGGGGTGTGGTTAGAGTCTGAGATGAACGAGGGATGGAGGAAGAAAGAAATAGGGAGGGGAGGGATGGAGGGACAGCAGGCCCAGATCCTACACCACAATAGCAATGTGTGTATTCCATAAGTTTAACCAGCCCTCAAAAATTCCACTTAGCTGCTCACATTTTTTGCAAGTGGCTTTTGAGGGCTGGCGAGCTATGCCTGCCTGGGAAGCGGGGTGTGAGCACCGCCGGCATGCGGGGTTGTATGGGAGTCCTTCTCCCAGCGCTCGCAGAGGGGAAGAGAGAAGAGCAGGCGGCCAAGTCATCAGAGCATGGGGAACATCACTAGCAGCTTTCATTTCAATTGCCGTGTGTTCCCTGCACTCGCTGTCACACACAACCCCACCCCCTGGTCCCGGGACTTTGATAGACAGATCAACCATCCAATCACGAGTGATGTGTATCAAAGCTCCCCAGCCAGGGGGCGGGGCTGTATGTGACGCCGAGCAGCGTGAACACACGGTAATTGAAATGAAAGCTGTGATGTTCCTCGGTGCTCTCATCATCCAGGCGATAATCCTCTTCCTCTCCTCTGTTCCCCTACATGATGGAAACAGGCAGCATGGTGGACACGGGCAGGCTGCATTGGTGGGCATGGGCAGGCTGCACTGGTGGGCATGGATAAAGTTGTTGTTAATATTTATTTTTAGAACTTAATTATGCATAAAACATTTAAGTGTCATTTCATGAGATAATTTATAAGGGTGTCTTTAGGGGCGGGTCAGGGTAGGGGTTGGATGGGGCAACTGGTGACGAGTAACCCTTGAGGCCTGGCTAGTAGTGCAGGACTTGAAACTTTGAGCCCTGGTTTAACAATCAGCAGATAAAGGTACTTCAAACACCTGGTGTTGGCGCTTCAATCATTATGGCACCATGGTTGTTATGGTGTCAGGATGATTGAAGCACATTATTTATATTATTACATTGTAATATAAAATGAAATCATTCAACTCACCATAATGCAGAATTAGTGGGATCCCTGAGTGTGTCACTTGTCACATCACATGCCACCAGGCGTCCCCAGCAGAGTCCCTCCTTACACCAGGCGACCCCAGCAGAGTCCCTCCTTACACCAGGCATCCCCAGCAGAGTCCCTCCAAGAAGATGATGGAGCTACTGACAGGAGAGGTGAGCGGTGCTGGGAATTCTGGGACATTATCCAGTAACAGACAAGGGAAGTGTCTGGATAGTGATTGTATCATTGTGTGTGTCAGGTTCCTATAAGGTGTCAGGATGTCACTGTCTATTTCTCCACGGAGGAGTGGGAGTATTTAGAAGGACACAAGGATCTCTACAAGGACATCATGATGGGCAATCAGCCACCCCTCACATCACTGGGTAAGAGGAGACTTTATTGTAAAGGAGAGAGCAGTACAGAGGGTCCACCTAGATCCCCCATCATCTGATAAACACATAGAAACAATGTATTCAGTCAGTGTGTGTGTTTCCTACAGATAGATTCAGTAATGGGAACCCACCAGAGAGATGTCCCAGTCCTCTGTATTCCTGGGATTCCACACAGGAAGGTCACACCATCCCTCACCATTATCAGGTAGATGAGATGAACAATCACTGATAGTATCATTAGGATCTGTACATTATCTGCATTGTTACAATTGATATCATTTTTATTATATATTAAGAGTGGAAACCTGAGAGATTCTAAAGTTGAGGGTAAAGCAGAAGAAGGAGAGACTTATGTGAGGAATGCTCAACAGTCTATGGAGGAGGATGGAATAACGGGGACATTTATAGAGGAGGACACTCCTACAGAGATCAGCACAGGTGGGTCATTAACACTAAATACATTCCTCCACCCATACTGCTCACTGATTGGTCCAGAGTAGGGCAAACACAAGAGTGCTGCAGACATTATTTCTCTAGACTGGATTTATGGAGATTTGGGGGATCAGCTAAAAGCAAAATGTTGATTTTCATCATAGAAGTTCTTCAACCTAGGCACTTGGGGTATGTGATTTGGGTTTTCTGCCGAATGACCGGATCTAGCAAGATGGCAATGAGTGATGGAGGGGGTGGGGACACTCGTCCTATAATCCCCTCATCACTGTCACTCCTATAAAAGACCGTTCTTGTTGTTTCCTCACTCTCTGACTAAGGTCCATGAATAAAGAAATTAACTGGTAGGCTATCAGAGGACCCATTTACTATTTATCTTGAGGCTGGAATTGTACGATCCTCAGAGACAAAGCTGCCTGATGTGGGTGGAGTCCTGGTTTAGGGGAACCAATCTGCTCATGTCTAATAATATTTTAATATCTATTTTAGTAGATGTACGGGAGATGAGGAAAACCTCAGAGGATTGTCTCACTTTGTCTCCAGACTGTAAGGTAGGAGATGAAGACATCACACAGTATAGTCCAGGAGCAAATCCGACTACCTCAAATGTCCATCCGGCACCACACAGTGTAGATAGACCATCGTATTCCTCTTATCCTGAGGAACCTCGGACTGTGAGAGATGGTGCCGTTCTTCCTACAGATAAGAGGTTTTCCTGTACTGTGTGCGGGAAGTGTTTCCATTGCAAATCCAGTCATAGTAGACATAAAAGATCTCACACAGGTGAGAAGCCGTATTCCTGTCCTGAGTGCGGGAAATGTTTTTCACGAAAGTCCAGTCTTTGCCAACATCAGAGATTGCACATGGGAGAGAAGCCATATTCTTGTTTTGAGTGTGGGATGTGTTTCCATTTGAAATCCAGATGTAATCTACATGAAAGAGTTCTCACAGGTGAGAAGCCATATTCCTGTCCTGAGTGCGGAAAATGTTTTTCACGGAAGTCCTATCGTTGCCAACATTGGAGAGTGCACACAGGGGAGAAGCCGTGTTCCTGTCTTGAGTGTGGAAAGTGTTTCCGCTTGAAATTCAAACGTAATGTCCATAAAAGATCTCACACAGGAGAGAAGCCACTTTCCTGTCCTGAGTGAGGGAATTGTTCTTCACTGAAGTCCTGTCTTCCTGTACATCAGGGATCCCACACAACCCTCGAGGTGTATTAGTGCCTTGAGTGTGGGAAATGTCTTCTATATGAATGTTGCTGGACACCACAGCTCTCATGTGGGGAAGAAGCACACCCTGATATACACCTCAGATATACTCCATGGCTGATCTTCATCATGTAAGAAACAGTTCATAAGGAGATCAGAGATTACCAAAGACATGGATGAAGTGTTGTATTGTGTTGGCCATTAATAGCAGGAGAAAAATTAAAAATGGAGTCATTACCTTTCATTGGCTGAGTACATGTTGTGGTGTGTTTGTGAAAGCTTAACCACTTGCTTACTGGGCACCTAAACCCCCCTCCGGGCCAGACCAATTTTCAGTTTTTAGCACTGTCACTCTTTGAATGACAATTGCGCGGTCATGCTACACTGTACCCAAATGAAATTTTTATTTTTTTTTTCCCACAAAAAGAGCTTTATTTTGGTGGTATTTGATCACTTCTGTGGTTTTTTTATTCTTTGTTAATTTTTTTTTAAAAAGACCAATTTAAAAAAAAAAAAAATACACAACCATTTTATATTTTGTTAATAAATTTTGCAAACTGGTAATTTTTCTCCGTCATCGATGTACGCTGATGAGGCTACACTGATGGGCACCAATAGACTGCATTGATGGGCACTGATAAGGTGGCACTTATGGGCACTGATGAGGTGGCACTAGTGGGCACTGAGATGTGGCACTAATGGGCGGCACTGAAGGGCATTGATAGGTGGCTCTGAAGGGCACTAATAGGTGGCAGTGATGGGCACTGGTAATCGACACTCATAGGCAGCATTGCTAGGTGGCACTGATGAGGCTATGATTGGCACCACTGGTGGGCATTGATAGATGGCACTCTAGGGCATTGATAGGTGGCACTGATTGGTGGGCACTGTGGGCACATATGAGGTGGCTTCGTCTCTCCCTGCTCGGGACCGATGTCCCTTCAACAGAAGCCTGATCAGCGTGAGAAGAAAAAAACGATTACTGATCCTCTGTTTACATCACGTGATCAGCTGTCATTGGCTGACAACTGATCATGGGATCGATCTCTTACTCAGATGTGTGATCACCTAAGTCTCATTGACTCGGGTGATCACAGTATGCTCTGCGTGCACCCCGCAAGGAGTCGTGGCCAGCTTGCAAAGGGGGAGGACATCTATTGACGTCCTCTCGGCAAAGCAGATCCGTCATTCGGCTATAGTGTGGATCTGAAGTAGTTAATGGTCTATGTTTTTAACTATTTTTTGGACACGTTACAAGCATTAATCCAGCCATTGTGAATTTATATATTCAGTGCTCAGCAAACAAGTAAAATAAAACAAAAATATATATTTTCCGCGCTATGATCCTTCAATGATAAATTATGTAATAGTAATCTCTTTTAGCAATCATATATCCACCAATAAATTGTCTAAGTGTCCATAAAATGGTACACTCCAGATCATCCATTGTCCCAGTGCAAAAATCTCTTCCAATTACTCGCCAACACTTCCATGAAATATACTTAAAAATTAGACTGTTACCAAATGATCAGAGCATTATGAATGAATGGGTCATATCAGGCATGATGTCATACAGAACATTGGCCTCCAGGTGTATCCCTTCTTCATCCAATATGTAAGTCAGATATTCCTCTGTCCTTTATTTCTTCCAAGAAGGATTATACATAGGTACATAGTAGGTGAGGTTGAAAAAAGACACAAGTCCATCAAGTCCAACCTATGTGTGATTATATGTCAGTATTACATTGTATATCTCTGTATGTTGCTGTCATTCAGATGCTTATCTAATAGTTTTTTGAAACTATCGATGCTCCACGCTGAGACCACCACCTGTGGAAGGGAATTCCACATCCTTGCCGCTCTTACAGTAAAGAACCCTGTAGTTTAAGGTTAAACCTCTTTTTTCTTCTAATTTTAATTAGTTGCCACGTGTCTTGTTAAACTCCCTTCCGTGAAAAAGTTGTATCCTTATTGTGGAGTCACCAGTACGATATTTTTTAAATTGAAATTGTATCCCCTCTCAAGCGTCTCTTCTCCAGAGAGAATAAGTTCAGTGCTCACTAACCTTTGCTCATAACTAAGATCCTCCAGACCCTTTATTAGCTTTGTTGCCCTTCTTTGTACTCGCTCCATTTCCAGTACTTCCAGTACTTCCTTCCTGAGGACTGGTGCCCAGAACTTGACAGCATACTCCAGGTGCAGCTGGACCAGAGTCTTGTAGAGTGGGAGAATTATTTTATAGTTTTATCTCTAGAGTTGATCCCCTTTTTAATGCCAATATTCTGTTTGCTTTGTTAGCAGCAGCTTGGCATTGCATGCCATTGCTGAGCCTATCATCTACTAGGACCCCCAGGTCCTTTTCCATCCTAGATTCCCCCAGAGGTTCTCCCCCCAGTGTATAGATTGCATTCATATTTTTGCCAGCCTAATGCATTATTTTACATTTTACTACATTAAATCTCATTTGCCATGCAGCTAGGGGGAGCTCTAATGTTTAGCGTGTGACCACAGTAGAGTGATCCCATCTAGCTCACATTAATCCTTTCACTGACAGAGTTGGTTTTGCATTATTTTGGCACACATGCTAAGATTAGGGATGAGCCCGATGTTCGAGTCGAACATCGGGTGTTTGCCGAACAGTGAACAATATGCGATGTTCGCGGCAAATTCGAAAGCTGGTCGGAACACCGTTAAAGCCTATGGGACACTAGCATGAGTAATCAAAAGAGATAATTTTAAAGGCTTATATGCAAGTTATTGTCATAAAAAGTGTTTGGGTACCCGGGTCCTGCCCCAGGGGACATGTATCAATGCAAATTGTTTTTTTGAAAACGGCCGTTTTTTCAGGAGCAGTGATTTTAATAATGCTTAAAGTGAAACAATAAAATTGAAATATTCCTTTAAATATTGTGCCTGGTGGGTGTCTATAGTATGCCTGTAAAGGGGCACATTTTTCCCATGTTTAGAACAATACCACAGCAAAATGACATTTCTAAAGGAAAAATTGTCATTTAAAACTGATCGTGGCTGTAATGAATTGTCGGGTCTCGGCAATATGGATAAAACTCATTGAGAAAAAGAGCATGGGATCCCCCCAGTCAATTACCATTACCATCATTTTTATTGTTTAAATTTAAGCATTATTAAAATCATTGCTCCCGAAAAAATGCTAGTTTTTAAAACTTTTTTTTTGCATTGATACATGTCCCCTGGGGCAGGACCCAGGTCCCCAAACACTTTATGACAATAACTTGCATATAAGCCTTTAAAATGAGCACTTTTGATTTTTCATGTTCGTGTCCCATAGACTTTAACGGTGTTCGTGTGTTCTGATTTTTTGCCTGTTCTGGTGCGAACCGAACGGGGGGTGTTCGGCTCATCCCTACTTATCAGGGTTATGTCCCCGTCTGCGTCAGGGGTCCCAAAGAAGAGGTATCAATCTGATAAGCAGAGACTCAGACATAATCAGTCCTCCTCTCTGACTCCTCAGTGTTTACTGCTATACGTTCGCCTTCACACACTCTTGATGATGGCTTCCTGATCCTCTTTATGCCTCTCCTGTAGGTGGGTTAACCCCTTCAGGACCAAAGTTCCTGTAACCATTCAAGCTCCAGAATGTTTTACCCCTTCATGACCCCTTCATTTTCTGCTTTTCAGCGTTACATTCCTTTAACTGGCGATTGCACGGTCATGCAGCGCTTTGCCCAAATGGAATTTATATAATTTTTTCACACAAATATAGATTTATTTTGGTGGCATTTAATTGCCACTGGGTTTTTCTATATATTTTTTATTATATAAAGCAAAAAAGACCAAAAGTTTTGAAAAAAAAAATGTTCTACTTTCTGTTCTCAAAACTACCCAAATAAACTCAAATTTCATCATAAATTTAGGCCAACATTTATTCTGGAACAAATTCTTTGGTTAAAAAAAAAAAACAAAAAAAAAAAAATAGGCGTATATTAATTAGGGAGGAGCTTGATGTTTGAGTCGAACATAAGTTCGACTCGAACATCGGGTGTTCGCCCATTCGCAGAACATTGAACATTATGGGGCGTTCGCAGGAAATTAGAGCTCCATGGAATGCCCCATAATGCACTGCGAGATCACAGTGCATTGCTGTATGATGATTGGCCAAAGCATGCACCTGACCTGCATGCTTTGGCCAATACCAGTGCCCTCTGCTAAGAGAGCCATAATTGGCCACAATCATGGCTCAGGGGGACTAAGTCCACCCGCCACACTATATAAGGCTGCCTACACGGCGGCCCTGTGCAGCAGTGTATTTGATATATATACTGTATATACACACACAGTCAGTCTATTATATATACTCTGCATTTAGCATAGCCTATAAATTTAGTGTTTACTCTACATATATATCTACAGTGCATTCTGTGGTGTACTGTTTCTACTACTTTTCTGGTGGTGTACACAATACAGTGCAGCCGTAGTGCAGTTGCTACTACACTTCTGGTGGTGTACACAATACAGTGTAGTGTGGTGTTGCAAAACAAAATATACATCATGTACGGAAGGCCACCAAGGAGAGGCAGACGGCTAGCAGGCTCTGTGTCTACAGTCAACAGTGCTGGTCTTGGACATGGTGCATCCTCTGCAGGTGGCCGTGGGGCACACTTGTCCTTATTTTCTGCTGCTGTCCGTGTTATTGAGCCAGAACATGCAGAAGAGTTGGTGGGGTGGATAACAAAGCCGTCCTCATCCTCCTCATCCTCTGTCACCCAGGCTTTGTTTGCCTTCCAATCAGTGTTGCCAACCCCCCGAAGTGAAATTTACTGGCAGATCGTAAAAATTTACAAACGGTGCCCATTTTTTACTGGCAAAAAAAAAACATGAAATTTACTGGCAGATCCACATTTTTTACTGACACTGCTAAAAAAGTACCTAAAATTACTGTTTTTAGTGCTAAACATTGCAAATATTAATATTTGAACTATAAACACATAGCTAGTGCTATTAGCAATGTGTTTAAGTTAAACAAAAGTCAAAAAACATATTTCTCAATTTACATGAAGGTCAGGTTACTATAACCCGGCCAGCAGAGAGTTCCCCCTTACATCAGAGTCTGCAGGATGGTGACCAGAGACCACCTTCCGCAGTGTGAATACACTAAGGTAAGGGGGGGATTACTAATATAGGGGGGGAACCTTTCTATCAGTGCCCCCTTACATTATTGTATTTACTTCCGCCTTACATCAGTGACCCCCCCAGACTGGCCTGGCGGCGCTGTCACTGACCTCCTCTCAGGTGCACCCAGCAGGGCTCAGTCAGACATCTCCAGCTTGGTGGCTATTCTATAGTCTCCTCTCCACAGTCCACACGTGTCTGTCTCTTCCCGTAACCCCCATCCCGGCAGCGCTCCCACTCTTGAATCCTTTCTAGGATCCCCTCAAAGACTGCAGACATGATAAGAGACAAGAGATGGTCAGAGACTGCGGACATACTACAGGAGAACGACAGAGGCTGCGGACATACTACAGAAGGTGGACAGAGGCTGCGGACATACTACAAGAGGTGGACAGAGGCTGCGGACATACTACAAGAGGTGGACAGAGGCTGCGGACATACTGCAGGAGGTGGACAGAGGTTGCGGGCATACTACAAGAGGTGGACAGAGGCTGCGGGCATGATACAAGAGGTGGACAGAGGTTGCGGACATACTACAAGAGGTGGACAGAGGCTGCGGGCATGATACAAGAGGTGGACAGAGGCTGCGGACATACTACAAGAGGTGGACAGAGGTTGCGGACATACTACAGGAGGTGGACAGAGGTTGCGGGCATACTACAAGAGGTGGACAGAGGCTGCGGGCATGATACAAGAGGTGGACAGAGGTTGCGGACATACTACAGGAGGTGGACAGAGGCTGCGGACATACTACAAGAGGTGGACAGAGGCTGCGGACATACTACAAGAGGTGGACAGAGGTTGCGGACATACTACAGGAGGTGGACAGAGGCTGCGGACATACTACAAGAGGTGGACAGAGGCTGCGGACATACTACAAGAGGTGGACAGAGGTTGCGGGCATACTACAAGAGGTGGACAGAGGTTGCGGACATACTACAAGAGGTGGACAGAGGTTGCGGGCATACTACAAGAGGTGGACAGAGGCTGCGGACATACTACAAGAGGTGGACAGAGGCTGCGGACATACTACAAGAGGTGGACAGAGGCTGCGGACATACTACAAGAGGTGGACAGAGGCTGCGGACATACTACAAGAGGTGGACAGAGGCTGCGGACATACTACAAGAGGTGGACAGAGGCTGCGGACATACTACAAGAGGTGGACAGAGGCTGCGGACATACTACAGGAGGTGGACAGAGGCTGCGGACATACTGCAGGAGGGGGACAGAGGCTGCGGACATACTACAGGAGGGGGACAGAGGCTGCGGACATACTACAGGAGGGGGACAGAGGCTGCGGACATACTACAGGAGGGGGACAGAGGCTGCGGACATACTACAAGAGGTGGACAGAGGCTGCGGACATACTACAAGAGGTGGACAGAGGCTGCGGACATACTACAAGAGGTGGACAGAGGCTGCGGACATACTACAAGAGGTGGACAGAGGCTGCGGACATACTACAAGAGGTGGACAGAGGCTGCGGACATACTACAAGAGGTGGACAGAGGCTGCGGACATACTACAAGAGGTGGACAGAGGCTGCGGACATACTGCAGGAGGGGGACAGAGGCTGCGGACATACTACAGGAGGGGGACAGAGGCTGCGGACATACTACAGGAGGGGGACAGAGGCTGCGGACATACTACAGGAGGGGGACAGAGGCTGCGGACATACTACAAGAGGGGGACAGAGGCTGCGGACATACTACAGGAGGGGGACAGAGGCTGCGGACATACTACAAGAGGTGGACAAAGACTGCGGACATACTACAAGAGGTGGACAGAGGCTGCGGACATACTACAAGAGGTGGACAGAGGCTGCGGACATACTACAAGAGGGGGACAGAGGCTGCGGACATACTACAGGAGGGGGACAGAGGCTGCGGACATACTACAAGAGGTGGACAAAGACTGCGGACAGGACACATCCTCACAGCAGCCTCCTCCCCTGTCCACCATCATATTACTTCTCCAGTCCACATCAGATTCATCAGTGTGCTGTGTCCTCCTCCTGTACCCCTTTCACCTCTGCCCTGACCTGTGGAGAGATGAAAGGGGCACAGGAGGAGGACACAGCACACTGATGAATCTGATGTGGACTGGAGAAGTAATATGATGGTGAATAGAGCACATCAATCTCTGTCCCCTGCATATGCCATGCAGCCAGGGCCCAGGGACAGAGACTGATATGCTCTATTCACCATCATATTACTTCTTCCGGCTCCAGTCCCAGTAATGTCCTCCTTTAGATCCCAATCCCTTCTCCCCCACAGCTTCGCTTTCCGTACCTCCTGTGTGTGCAGCCAGCCAAGTCATGCACTGCATGACAGGACAGAGTCGCCTGGCTCAGCTCAGCTGTCAGCTTGCCTTGCCGCCGCGGCCGCGCTCGATCAATTCGAAAATGGCGCCGGGCGGCGGTATTACGTTACTGCGCATGCGCCGCCCGGCCGAGCGCGTACGAGCTTTCCCGAGCCCGGCCGGCTTCGGAACGGCGCATGCGCAGTTGCGTGGCCGGCTCACGGCCATCATTTTTACGGGCACCGGTGCCCGTAACGGGCATTCACGGGCGCCCCGAAAAACGGGTCGTTTTTACGGGCTGCCCGTAAATCTACGGGCGGTTGGCAACACTGCTTCCAATGCAGCTGCCAAAGCGGCTTATTCCACCGGCTCCTTGTCCACAGTCACTCCTTCCATAGCCCCACCATCATGCACAGAGGAGTCCCCAGAACTATTCGACCACAGTGTCGGGTACATGCTGCTGGAGGATGCACAGCGATTAGAAGGCTCCGATGTTGGTTCCCAGGTTGAGGAAGAGAGTAACGTGAGCCTAGAGAGAGGGGGTGCCCAGCCTAGAGAGAGGGGGTGCCCAAGAACGACATGAAACTGGCAGTCATGTTCCCCCAGCTGCAGCATACTGCCAAGTTTGCACCAGTGATGAGGAGGGAGGGGATGATGAGGTCACTGACTCTACTTGGGTGCCTGATAGAAGGGAGGAGGAGGAGAAAGAGATGGCACAACTCCAATGAGGCAGGATGTCCTCTTAAGGGCAGCCACCCTACTGCATCACACCGCAGAGCTCCGCAGGTGCAGGGCGCTGCTGACTCCCCGCTGATTTTGAAAAGTTCCTTGGTGTGGGCCTTTTTTGACATGTGTGCAGCAGATTGTACCATTGCTGTTTGCAACCTATGTCTGAAGCGGATCAAGCGTGGCCAGAACAGCAGCCACTTGGGCACCACATGCTTGACCAGACATATGACGACCTCCTATGCAGTCCATTGGCAACAGCACTTGAAAGACCCACATCAAAGAAAAAGGCGGACTTCTCCTTGCTCCTCATCTGGAATCTCCAACCCAACCATACCTCCAGTCCTCTCAAAAACCTGCACTGAGAGGAATGAAGGTATAGCATTAGGTGTCCCATTTACTTGCAGCTAATCTGCTAGCAGTACACCACCATCTAATTTTAGCAGGCAAATTTCCCTACCCCAGTTGCTGAACCGTAAAAAGAAATTTGGTCCCAGCCATCCACATGCTCAGCATCTGAATGCTAGCTTGGCCAAATTGCTAGCACTGCAACTGCTGCCTTTTTAGCTGTTAGACTCTGCCCCCTTTTGTGAATTTGTGGAATGTGCTGTACCTCAGTGGCAGGTTCCAAAATGCCATTTCTTTTCACGAAAGGCCATTCCGACTCTCTACCGGCATGTGGAAGGCAATGTTTTGACCTCGTTGGACAGGGCTGTCAGCAGTAAGGTACATATTACCGCTGATTCATGGTCCAGCAGGCATGGGCAGGGACGTTACCTAAGTTTCACCACGCATTGGGTGACTCTGCTGGCAGCTGGGAAGGATGCAGGACAGGGTTCAGTATTGTTGGAGCTTGTTCCGCCACCATGCCTCCAAAATGCTAGTGGTATTTCTGCCACAGCTCTCTCCTCCACCCCTCCTCTTCTTCTTCCTCTATGGCCTCTTCTGCAGATTTGTCATCTGAACCAGCGGTGCTCCGTAAGCTTTCAAGGGGCTATGCAAGCTCTCAGGCAAAAAGATGTCATGCGGTATTGAGTTGGTCTGCTTAGGGGACAGGAGCCAGACTGGGGCAGAGATTCTGTCAGCTCTGCAGGGGCAGGCTCAGAGGTGGTTGACGCCATGCCAGCTTCAGCCAGGAATGGTTGTATGCGACAATGGCACCAACTTTCTCTCCGCCCTCCGACAGGGACACTTGGCACACATCCTGAATATGGTGGTGCAGTGGTTCTTGAGCAGGTACCCAGGCTTACAGGATCTCCTGAGGCAGGCCAGAAAAGTAACTTCCGCTGGTCATACAATGCCAGTGCTCGGCTGGCTGACATTCAAAGGGAATGCAACCTGCCTACCAACCGCCTCATTTGTGACATGCCCACCAGGTGGAACTTGCTGCAGCGGCTGCACGTGCAGCAGAGAGCCATCAGTGAGTACCCGTGCGAGTATGGCACCAGGACAGGCTCAGGGGAGCTTGGCTTCTTTTCGCCACGCCAGTGGCTACTGATCAAGGATGCATGTACTGTTCTGTCACCATTTGAGGACGCCACGAGGATGGTGAGCAGCGAAAATGCATACATCAGTGACACTCTCTCTCTTGTCTTCCTGTTGCAGCACACGCTTCATGGAATAATGGACAGGGCACTTGAGGCAGAACAGCGGGAGGAAGAGGAGGACTTCCTTACCTCTCAAGGCCCCCTTTATCCATATAGTATTCCTATGGGCCCGCCAAATACACAGGAAGAAGAGGAGGAGGATTGTGTCAGCATGGACGTGGAGGATAACACTCAGCAGCAGTCTTCAAGGGATGGTTTTCAGTCCCCAGAAACCCAAGGAGTTGTACGTGGCTGGGAAGAGGTTGTTATGGATCATGTGATCTTTAGTGACCCTGCGGAATCAGAATCGAATGCCTCTGCAAACTTACACTGCATGGCCTCCCTGGTTCTGCAAAGCCTGCAAAAGGACCCTACGATTCGTGGTATAAAGGAGAGGGATCATTACTGGCTGGCAACCCTTCTTGATCCACGTTACAAGGGTAAGGTTGCAGAACTCATCCTGCCTTCGCAGAGGGAGCAGAGGATAAAAAAACCTTCAGGAGGCTTTGAAGAAAGGTTTGTGCAATGCATTTCCAGACCCTGGGAAGTTACAACTTCCTGGTGCTGGACAACATGTTGCTGAGGCTTCGTTCAGAGGAAGAGCGATGGAGAAGGTGGCCGGCTGACCAATGCCTTTAGACAATTTTTTAGTCCTCAGCGCCAAAATCTGATCGGTTCAAGCAACCATCACCAGCGTCTGCATTGCATGGTGCAGGAATATCTAGGGGCAAGAGCAGACTTGGAGACTTTTCCAACAGAGCATCCACTGGGTTACTGGGTCTTAAGGATAGACCACTGGCCAGAACTTGCTCAGGATGCAATTGAGCTACTGGACTGTCCTGCATCCAGTGTTCTTTCTGAACGCACATTCAGTGCTGCTGGAGGGCTTGTAACGGATCATAGAGTGTACCTGTCCACAGACTCCGTTGATAGGCTCACATTCATAAAAATGAATCAGTCTTGGATCAGCAGCTGTCAGGAAGATCCTGCCAGTAATGGGCAATCCAGACCTATTAGTGTGCGATTGTGGGTGCCTATGCGTATGCACACACGCGCGCATAGGAACGTGCGCCCATTAGCGTCTGGCGGGCTATTTAAACTTGGCTGTCACAGGTAAACGTTGCTGTTTGCTCTGCAGCTTTCCGTGTGTTCCCTGATAATCTGAAACCTGTTTCTACTTTGATCCGGTTTGTCTGAAGACTATTCCTGCTATCCGCCTGCACCTGACCCCCGGCTTGTCTGACAATTCTTTTGCCTGCTCCTCTTGTTCTTCTGCTGTCCGCCTGATAACCGACCATGCTTGCTTGACCTTCCAAGACTATCTACCAGTCTATTATACCTACCTGCTGCAGCCATCTAGCCCCAGTCTGCTGTGCCTCTTTGCTGAGCCATCCAGTGTGCTATACCTGTCTGCTGAGCCTTCCAGTCTGCTGTGCCTGCTACCTGATCCATCTGCTGTTGGCTCTGGTCTGCTGATCCAGTTCCAGCCCTTGGTGCCTATCTGCTGTTCCAGTTGTTCTGATTCCTGTCCTCAGAGTTTGGGTCCAGCCTGCACTTCCAAATCTTACCTGAACCACTGGACTGATCTTCTGCTGTTGATCCTGCCAGGCACTCGTATCACTCCTCACTCCTGCGCTCCTGTCTTCACTACCAGGGGTCTCGAGTCAGAGGCGTAAGAGAGGCCATCCTCTGCAATTCGGGCTCACATACTAGGTACATAACAGTAGCAAACAGCCATGTCAGAGCCTGAGCAGGGAGCCTGTCCTATGCAGGAACTTTGCTTGCACTTGGCAGGCCTGACCCAGGCTGTCAAGAGCCTTCAGGAGGGATACACCTGGTTGGAGGAATGGGTTCAAGTACTGTCTTCTCCCTCTGGAGTCCAGGGAACCTCTCAAGCCTCAACTTCCTCAACAGGCACAGCTTCCTCTCCCATGGTTGTGATGCTTCCACCCAAACCAAGGGTCCCCACACCTGAAAAGTTTGCCGGGGAACGGAACAAATTCAGGGCGTTTCACAATTCCTGTGAACTGTACTTTGCCCTCCAACCACTCTCCCTGGAAGCCACCAAGGTGGGCTTTGTTGTCTCTTTGTTTTTGGGTGAACCCCAAACCTGGGCCCACCGCCTCCTGGAACGGAAAGTTAAAGTGTTAACCAACCTCACTACCTTCTTCAATGCAATTGCTCAGCTGTATGAAGACCCTCAGCTCTCTGCAACCGCAGAAGCCACACTGCATGCTCTCCATCTCCAGCAGGGACGCAGGGCAGCGGAAGATTATGTAGCTGAATTCCGGCAGTGGAGTGCTGACACTGACTGGAATGATGCTGCTTTCCATTACCAGTTTCGCATGGGACTGTCTGATCCTCTGAAGAACGAGCTAACCTGAGTCGTTGTGCCCCAGACCTTAGACGCGTTAATCAATCTTGCCATACAGATTGACCAGCGTCTGAGGGAACAAAGGGCAGAAAGGACAACGGGGTTTTCCTGACCAACCTGGATGTTGTCTAGAGTGCCCAGTCACCTGCATCCGGTTCCTACCACTCAGTCTACCCCATACGACGGATACATCAGAACCCATGCAGCTGGGAGTACTTCCCCCTTCTCTTACTATGCAAGAACATCATCGCAGCTGGGCAAATAATCTGTGTCTATACTGCTGAGAACACGGGCACTAGGTCAGGAATTGCCCTGCCAATCTTCGTAAGTGTTTGTCAAAATCTCCTGATCATGCGCTTACTGGAATCCAGACCTCTTCTCACCTTGCCCTCTCTATCTCATTGCAGCTCCCAGGAAGGACTTTGTCATTGCCCGCCATTATTGACTCAGGAGCCTGCAATTGCTTTATGGATTCATCCCTTGCAGCAAAACATCAGATTCCGCTGCTTCCTAAAGTTCTTTCCATTCACTTGGCTGATGAATCCACTATAAAATCTGGGCCAGTTACCCAAGGGACTTTTCCTTTGCCAGTCACCATTGCCAGTGCCCACCAAGAACTACTTCGAATGGACATCATCTCCTCATCTCTATTCCCTGTAATCCTTGGAATGCCTTGGCTACAAGCCCACAATCCTGGTGTCAACTGAGCCACAGGGGAAGTCACTTTTTTCTCTCCTTATTGCCGGCAATTCTGTGGCTCGAAAGACTCCCATGGGCCTTCTCCTCTGCTATGCCTGGACATTGAAACTGAGTTACGCCAATCTGTTCTGGAAGCCTACCATGACTTCATTGATGTGTTCAGCAAGAAAGGATCAGAAACTCTACCGCCCCATTGGGCTTATGACTGCCCCATCGAGCTCCTTCCAGGTGCCGAAATTCCCTTTGGTAGAATATTTCCGCTAACCGAATTAGAACAAGGGACACTTAAGGAGTACATCAATGAAAACTTAAAGAAGGGTTTCATTCATCCATCCACATCCCCTGCAGGTATCTTTTTCGTAGAGAAGAAGGATCACACCCTTCGTCCTTGCATAGACTACCGTGAGTTAAATAAAATCACCGTCAAAAAACGGTATCCTCTTCCTTTGGTCCCCAATTTATTCCATAGACTGGGAACCGCTTCCATCTTTACTAAACTTGGCCTCCGAGGAGCCTATAATTTTGTCTGTATCAGGGAAGGAGATGAGTGGAAGACGGTGTTCCGCACCCGTTTTGGGCACTTTGAGTACTTAGTAATGCCCTTCGGGTTATGTAATGCTCCTGCCACGTTCCAGTATTTTATTAACAATGTTTTTCGGGACTTTTTAGATTTGTTTGTCATCGTCTACCTAGACGATATTCTAATCTTTTCTTCCTCCTTAGATGCTCATCGCAGACATGTCAGATGTGTTTTGACATGACTTCAATAGCACAGCCTGAATGCAAAGTCCAAAAAATGTGAATTTGAGCAAAGGAGTATTCCGTTCTTGGGATTAATCATCTCCATAGAAGGTATCAAGATGGACCCTCAGAAGATTGCTGCAATGCTTGACTGGCCAATTCCTGTAGATAAAAAAGGAGTCCAACGTTTGAATTCGCTAATTTCTATCGGAAATTCATTAAGGGGTTTTATGCCATCATTGCCCCTATTACCCAACTAACTAAACAGGGAACTCACTTCCATTGGCCCCCGAAAGCTCAAGCTGCCTTTGAATCCCTCAAAGGATTGTTTACATCTGCCTCCGTTTTAAAGCATCCTGATTCCGTCCTGCCATTTGTACTTGAGGTGGATGCTTTCGAGATTGCTGTTGGAGCAGTTCTCTCCCAATGCCAAGGAACCAAGGCTCTGCTCCACCCGGTGGCCTTCTTCTCCCGTAAACTATCGGCTGCCGAGAAGAATTACGATGTGGGGGATCGGGAACTACTGGCAATAAAATCTGCACTAGAAGAATGGCGGTACTTATTAGAAGGAGTAACTCACCCAATTTTGATCTTCACTGATCATAAGAACCTGGAGTACTTGAGGTCGGCAAAGAGGTAGAAACCACGGCAAGCCAGGTGGGCGTTGTTTTTCTCCAGGTTCTCTTTTCACATCACTTACCGACCAGGCTTCAAAAACACAAAACCTGATACCCTATCCAGAATGTTTCACAAATCTAAAGAAACAACTCTCCCTGATACTATCCTTTCCCCAGGGAATTTCCTTCTGGTACAATAAGATCTGCTTTCCCGGATCAAGCAAGCTTCCCTGGGGTTGGCGCCCCCTGTTGCATCAGAGCTACAAGCAAAGGATGGGTTGTTCTGGTACAAGGACAAGATTTTTGTACCCGAGAGCCTACGAGTTCCTATAATGGAGCTTTGTCATGACCACATACTTGCTGGGCATTTTAGCATAACCAAGACCACCAATTTTGGTAAAACATACCTTTTGGTGGCCTCAAGTAGGCGGAGACTGCAGGAAGTTTGTGGAGTCCTGCATTACCTGCATTCAGAACAAGAGCAGTAGAGCTAAGGCCTGTGGATTTTTGAAACCACTACCTGTTCCGGATAAACCATGGAAGATGTTATCCATAGACTTCATTGTTGAATTGCCCCCAGCAGAGGACCATACCACTATCTTTGTGGTGGTAGACCGGTTGTCAAAAATGGCACACTTATCCCTATGAAAGGCACTCCCTCAGCTTCTGAAACTGCACAGGTATTCATCAAAGAAATCATCAGACTCCATGGAGTACCGGCCAACATAGTCTCTGATCGGGGGGTACAATTTACTTCCCGATTCTGGAAGTCTTTGTGTAAAGCTTTAAAGATCGAGCTATCATTTTCTTCCCCCAGACAAATGGGCAGACGGAGAGGACCAACCAAACCCTCGAACAATACCTCTGCTGCTTTTCTTCATTTACCCAGGATGACTGGATCTCCTTGCTCCCTCTGACTGAATTCACCTACAACAACTCTACACACTCCGCTACAAAGCAAACCACTTTTTTCGCCAATTATGGCTTTCATCCATCATTCCTGCCTAGTTCCATCCCAGAATGTCCTGTACCAGCATTTCATGAAACAATTTTTTTTCTTCCAACAATCAGCTCTTGCAAGAAACCATGGCCAGGACACAGGAACACAATAAAGAGGTTTTCGACAAGAAGAAATACTGATACTGGCACCTGGTAATCTAGTATGGTTGTCCACAAGGAACCTAAAGATGGCATGTCCTTCAAAGAAGTTGGGTCCTAAATTCATAGGCCCGTTTCCTGTAAAGAGGAAAATCAACGAGGTGGCTTACGAACTGGAACTTCCTGAAGCACTTAAAATCCATCCTGTTTTCCATGTGACACTTTTAAAACCCTCTGTTTCCAACCCCATTCCTGGCCGAAGCTCGGATCCTCCTGACACTGTATTAGTGGACGGGGAGTAGGAGTTTGAGGTAGAAGCAATCCTGGATTGCAGGAGAAGGAAAAATCAAACTCAATTCCTGATCAAGTGGAAGGGGTATGGGCCCGAAGAAAACTCATGGGAACCTGAAGAAAAGCTAAGAGTCTGATCCAATCCTTCAAAAGGTCCCATCCTGAAAAGTTGGCCCGAATGAGCATCTGGAGGCTGCCCCTTGTGGGGGGGGGGGGCAATATCAGGAAGATCCTGCCAGTAACGGGCAATCCAGACCTATTGCGAAATTGCGGGTGCCTATGCACATGCGCACATGTGCGGCCGTTAGCATCTGGCGGGCTAATTAAACCTGGCTGTCACAGGTAAACGTTGCTGTTTGCTCTGCAGCTTTCTGTGTGTTCCCTGATAATCTGAAACCTGTTTCTACTTTGATCCAGCTTGTCTAAAGACTATTCCTGCTATCTGCCTGCACCTGACCCCCGGCTTGTCTGACGATTCTTCTGCCTGCTCATCTTTTTCTTCTGCTGATAACCGCCTGATAACTGTCCCGGCTTGCTTGACCTTCCAAGACTATCTACCAGTCTATTATACCTACCTGCTGCAGCCATCCAGCTCCAGCCCCAGTCCGCTGCTCTTACTTGCTGAGCCATACCTGTCTGCTGAGCCTTCCAGTCTGCTGTGCCTGCTACCTGATCCATCTGCTCTTGGTTCCAGTCTGCTGATCCAGTTCCAGCCCTTGGTGCCTATCTGCTGTTCCAGTTGTTCTGATTCCTGTCTTCGGAGTTCGGCTCCAGCCTGCACTTCCAACTCCTACCTGAGTCTCCTGAACCACTGGACTGATCTTCTACTATTGATCCTGCCAGGCACTCGTACCACTCCTCACTCCTGCGCTCCTGTCTTCACTACCAGGGAATTTGGGCTCACCTACTAGGTACGTAACAGCAGCTATCAAGCACCTGATGCTGTTGTAACTGAATGAATTTTCTATGGCTGTGGGATCCCTTGAAGACTGCCTATGCCCGGTGACTATCCTATTCTTCCTCAATCTAGATGATGCTAGCTTCTAACAATATTTTTGGCTTAAGGCACCACCACCACCGCCTAAGGCCCAATTTTTCTGCCCCTGTTTAACAGAAGTGAATGAATGAATGAATGATTTGTAAAGTGCTGCAAAAGCGAACTGAATCGCCTCAAGGCGCTGATGCGTTGTGTTGTCAGCTTCATTAGAAGAGGTAAGTCTTGAGGTTTTTCCTGAATGCCAGATGGTTTTCTTCCATGCGGGTGTGAGTCGGAAGGAGTAACAAGAGTATCTGTGAAGGGTTACAGTGTTGTGGCACCACCACCCAAGGCCCAATTTTTCTGTCCCTGTTTAACAGGGACATGTAATTACAATTTTGATCTAATATTTCACAGCAGGGCCCATTCCTGCGCCCAACAAGAGTATCTGTGAGGGGTTACAGTGTTGTGGCACTACCACCACCCAAGGCCCATTTTTTCTGCTCCTATTTAACAGGGGCATGTAATTACAACATGCAACCCGTCCTTAGTAGAGCGCCCCCCCGTTCTCAGTAGAGTACCCCCGTCCTCAGTAGAGTACCCCCCGTCCTCAGTAGAGTGCCCCCAGTTCTCAGTACAGAGACCCCCGTCCTCAGTACAGCACTTCCATCCTCAGTACAGTGCCCCTCCGTCCTCAATACAATGCAACCCGTCCTCAGTACAGCGCCCCCCACCCCCGTCCTCAGTACAATGTAACCCGTCCTCAGTACAGTGCCCCCGTCCACAGTACAATGTGGCCGGGCGATCGTTAAGTGGATAATATTTGCACCAGAACATATATGATTTTCAGGAAGATGGAGGTTTAATGCCGACATACCATTGAACCGTAAAACATTTTTTGTGTGGAGAGCTGTGTGTGTCTCAGTCTTGGTCCTGTTAGTTGGTATGAAGGTGGAGCAAACAAGGACAATGAGATTGTGATTAGAGACATGGATTGTTTTCTTCTTCCAACATAATCATTAACTTCCATCATCACCAAAAATATACATTGGGAAATGTTAACCACTTGTGACTGGCTCACGCAGATATACTGCGGCAGGTCGGCTCTCCTGCGCAAACTGACATACCTGTACGTCAGTCCATAAAAGCAGGATGGCGGGAGCGTGCTTGCGGGTCCCGCAGACTCCATGTCCGCCGGCGGCCTGCGATCGAGGAGAGGCATTCTGCCTAGTGACATGACAGGGATATACTCTCCCCAGTGATCAGGAGCAGTGATCTCTGTCATGTTCCAGTAAGCCCATCCCCCTACAGTTAGAACACGCAGAGGGAACACACTTAACCCCTTGATCGCCCCCTAGTGTTAACCCCTTCCTCGCCAGTGTCATTTTTACATTGATTAGTGCATTTTTATACAGTAGCACTGATCAATGTAATAATGGCCCTGGTCCCCAAAAAGTGTAATTTGGGGTCAGATTTGTCCGCCGTAATGTCGCAGTCCCGCTAAAAATCGCAGATCGCCGCCATTACCAGTATAAAACAATAAAAAAAATAAAGGTCCCTAAATCTATCCCCTATTTTGAAGACGCGATAACTTTTGCGCAAACCAATCAATATACGCTTATTGTGATTTTATTTTACCAAAAATATGTAGAAAATATATATCGGCCTAAACTGAGGAATAAATTTGTTTTTTTATATTTTTTTAGATATGTTTTATAGCAGGAAGTAAATAAAAACTTTTTTTTTTTTTTTCAAAATTGTTGCTCTTTTTTTGTTTATAGCGCAAAAAAATTAAACTGCAGAGGTGATCAAATACCACCAAAAGAAAGCTCTATTTGTGGGGAATAAAGGGACGTCGATTTTGTTTGGGTACAGCGTTGCACGACCGCGCAATTGTCAGTTTAAGTGACGTAGTGCCGTATCTCAAAAAAGGCTCTGGTCATTAAAGGGGTTGTAAAGCCTCGTGTTTTTTTACCTTAATGCATCCTGTGCATTAAGGTGAAAAAATTTCTGGCAGTCACTGCCCCCCCCCCGGTTTTACTTACCTGAGCCACTTCATTCTCTTGGCGGAGACACACTCTCCCTCTCTGCACGGCGTCCCGGCTCTTGATTGGATAGAATGATAGCAGCGCAGCCATTGGCTCCTGCTGCTATCAATCAAATCTAATGGTGCCAGGGGGAGGGGCCGAGTCCCGCTATCTGTGTGAATACACGCAGAAGCAGGACGCGGGAGCGTGCCTGGCCGCCGGCATGGGGGTCCGCCAAGGAGAGTGCTTCTCCAAGGTAGACACCTGATGCGAGAAGGAGCCACTGGGGGGCCCCAGAAGAGGACGATTGGGGTCACTCTGTGCAAAACAAATTGCACAGTGGAGGTAAGTATGACATGTTTGTTATTTTAAAAAAAATAAATAAAATGGAGAGTTTACAACTCCTTTTAAGGGGGCAAATCCTTCCGGGGCCGAAGTAGTTAAACAATCGCTTTTACAAACAAATCCAGTTTACAAAGTTAATTGAAGGAGAGAACTTTAACAGAAAGAACAAAACCTCCCAAAAATATCTTATATTTCTTCTTTTTTTTTTTTTTTTTTTATCAATAGTTTTTATTTATTTTATCAAACAAATACAAATCGATTGAAGTTGCTGCATTTATTATACAACATTTGTAATACAAAAACTGAGAAGGAATAAAGTAATATCTTATTTCCTGACAGACTCCATGGCAGCCTACGTGTGGGTTAACCCCACCTCCTCTCCAATGCTATAGGACCCTATACCCTATAAGATTGAGCTCACCTGAATAGACTTTGTTCCTTTTTTGTCCTCCTCCAATGGACCTACACACACGATTGTTCCTGTTCACGTCCGGTTGGATATTTCCGGGATCTGGCATACCATTTTGCGGTGCAGCTCAGGACCCAGCCACGGGCGGGCGAGAAGCTTTTAAGGCACTAGATACCCCACTGGTGGAGGGGAGGTTGCCTCTGTATGCCTGAACATGGACGCATCAACGGCTGGCAAGGTCTGCGACTGTCTTCTTTCTATATTCATGGCAGTCGTTTCTATGTGTTTTTTGTTTGTAGCCCCTGTTTTCACTTTTATCAGTGCCTTTCCGTATCCCCAGCTGCCCCTCATGGCGATTGGAACGCTTCTGCGTTCCAGCTCGCTGCAGCGCTTCCGGGTCACGGCCGCCACCGTCATTGCGCAGGCGCCGGAGCCTCAGCGATAACGAGGCTTGGCTCGCGCATGCGCAGATTGACGGGCACCCCGGCGGCCGTGCAGGCGCCGTTCGGCTACCTCCCCACAGCGCAGGCGCGAGGTGGGGGGGCGGTGATGTCACAGGCGGGGGATTCGAAAACGGCTTCTAGCTGTCAAAATGGGATCTCCCCAGGCAGTGAGCAGTAGCAGCTCCAGCTCCTCCAGCCTTGGTCTGCCCTGATGAGTGCCTCCGAGTGCCTAGTCCTTTTCCCTCAAGGGGAAATGTTTTAAAAAAAAAAAAAAAAAGAAGTGTTTGTTATTTCGGTATTTCAATAAAAAAAAAAAAAAAAAAAGGGGGTAGACAAGATTATATAATCTTTTGCTTTTGGCTGGCTCCGGTACGTTTGGCATTTTCAGATCTTTTGCAGACCATCCGTTTCTTGACGTTTTGTCCAAAGGTTATAGACAAGTCTCCGCCTTCATGTGGCCAGCCCTCACGCACATGGTACGTGCAGGTGAGGGGAGGGGTTGAGCTTACAGTTGCAAAGTATTGGCGTCTTAATGTCATATCTCGCCTTCCCCCTCCCCACATTTTATTTTTCAGCCTTCTCAGGTCGTGATCCAGAACGACAGAGACCTTGCCAGGCCACAACATTACAACAGCAGAGGAGATGTTCCAATTCCTCCTCCAACTAGAGGAGATGTTCCCATTCCTCCTCCAACTAACTAGAGGAGATGTTACCATTCCTCCTCCATCTTGAGGAGATGTTCCCATTCCTCCTCCAACTAGAGGAGATGTTCCCATTCCTCCTCCAACTAGAGGAGATGTTCCCATTCCTCCTCCAACTAGAGGAGATGTTCCCATTCCTCCTCCAACTAACTAGAGGAGATGTTACCATTCCTCCTCCAACTAACTAGAGGAGATGTTACCATTCCTCCTCCATCTTGAGGAGATGTTCCCATTCCTCCTCCAACTAGAGGAGATGTTCCCATTCCTCCTCCAACTAGAATAGATGTTCCCATTCCTCCTCCAACTAGAGGAGATGTTCCCATTCCTCCTCCAACTAACTAGAGGAGATGTTACCATTCCTCCTCCAACTAACTAGAGGAGATGTTACCATTCCTCCTCCATCTAAAGGAGACGTTCCCATACCTCCTCCAGTCACCGCACCCACCGCCATGACAGCTGCTCAGATCAGAGTCTGATGGAGATATGGAACACGAGTTCCCAAGGGTAAGTCTATATGTGACCGGTGTTATGCCTGGGCGGTTTTGGGAAAAAGAGACAGATAACAATGATGTGGAGTCTCTTGTGAAATGTGTGATGCAGTAGTCCCTAAGGAAATGGGATACATCTCACACATTGAGCCAGTTGTATAGTCTACCTGGCTCCTTGGCTGACGTGGCCCAAGGGATCCGGGTCCTTCCCAGCCTTACGCTGCTTCTCCGGATTCCTCGGTTGGCGATTTAGGGGGAGACGAATATGTCGGAAGCCTTGACGTCTCTCGGGTTCCTCCACGAGTCAAAGCAATTATGGACGGCCTTAAGCAGGTAGACCCTTCCACCCCCCAGCTAAGCAAAGCAATTCTTTAAGCGCCTGGAGAAAGAACACTCTCTCTCTCTCTCTCTCTGTTTTCTTTATGGAGTTAAAGGATGAGGGGTGGAGCAAGATGGACAAGAGAACTTCTATGTCATTCAAAACCTCCAGATTGTATCCCTTCAAGGCAAATGAGCAAAGTATCTGGAAAACACTCCCCTCATTGATGCAGCATTGTTGCGTCTGGCAAAACAGGTTACTCTACCTTATAAGATGCTGTGTCCTTTTGGACAGGCTTGGGAGAAAATGTATCAAGACCTCAAGAAAAACGTATGAGTCTGCCAACATGACTTGTAAACCTGCCCTGGCTCTAGCAGCTATGTCTAGGGCTACAGAAGCCAGGACAGAGAACGTGGTTTCGTTTTCAAAGGGAGTTTCGGAATACAAAAGCGCAGCGGTTAAGAAGCTGGAGCTGGCGTCAATCCGATCTCCCTATTGGCTTGGACTAAAGGGTCCTCAGTCGCGGTTCAACAGGCCTTATGGTTACGCCTTTCCCACGATAGACACCGGCTCGGTCTGAAGAGTCCCCAGTACAGAAGGTGCCGAACGCTTGAGAGAAGCTTGCTGTTAAAGGCCTGCCGGGACTTCTGTAAGAATTGGAGCAGAGGGCAAGTGCCCTTCCGAAAAACCTGCTAACAACCAGGCGTCCGGTGGTGGTGAACTGGCTAAATCTTTTAGGTTACGCCCGCCCAGACAGTTCGGGCAGGGAGGCTTGTCTGCTCCTCTTCTGGCACGCCTGGGTGGCCTCAATCACGACTGGGCCGTCAAGACGGTTGTTCAAGCATGGTCCTTCACTGTTACTCCTCCACCCAGATTTATTCCACTCTGCTAAACTCGGTTGGAAGAGAAGAAGCAGAAGTTACTGTCCTACGTGGACTCGCTGTGGTCTCAGGGAGCAGTGGTACACGTCCCAAGGGACGAAAAACTCCAGGGGGTATACTTTCCCCTCTTCGTTATACAGTGCTAAAAGATTTATGGCATCAAGTGCTAGATCTAAGTCACCTAAACAAGTATATAAATTCAGAAGATCCAAATATAGGCTCTGTCGACCATCTGTACGGACAGGCGATTGGCTAATCTCATTTGACTTAAAGATGCTTTCCTCCGTGTTCAGGTGGCGAAGGAGTTTCTCAAATACCTCCGGTTCCAAGTTGTCAAGACCGTCGACAGTTCTTCTACCTCCCTTTCGGGCTGATATCCTCACCCGAGTCTTCGCAAAACTCCTCTGGCCATAATGGCCCTCATCAGAAGGAGAGGGGTACGTCTTTATCACTATTCCGATGTCCTCCTGTTGCTGTCCTAAGACAAAGTCCAGCTGCTGGTTCACAGGAAACAGTTAATCTCCACCTTGACCAGCTTTGGTTGGCTCCTAAATCTAGGAAAAAGCCACCTAGAACCAGTCCAGCGCCAGATGTTCTTTGGGGCCCAGTTTGCTACAGGCTCCATCTCTCTCCCAGTGGGGAAGATCACTGTCATCCAGGAGAGAATTTTGTGGTCTCTAATCCCTTCAGGGCTGAGGGCCTTATAGTGCAAGAATCTATCGGCTCATCGTTCTCCACGACCTCTATGGTAAAGTGGTCCCTGCGGAGGTTATTACCTTTCCAGTCAGGTTTTCTGCAGTAATAGAAATCAGGAGGCAACAGTCAACCTATTCACATGTCATCAACGACAAGGAGCAGCCTCTTCTGGTGGCTTCAGCGCAAAACCTGCCCAATTGCCACTCTGTTGCCCCATCTCACGGGTCAAGGTCATGTCCGATGCCAGCGGTACCGGTTGGGGAGCCCTCTGCAGATCGGATCTTGCTCAAGGGTATGCGTTCTCTCAACCAGGGCTAGTACATCATGGAATTTCGGCAAGCCTAGTGTGCCCTGCAGTCCTTCTCCCATCTCCAGAAGGGAGAATCAGTATTATTAAGAATGGACGACTCCCCAGTGCTGTGGTAGATGTACTGATGTTTGTCTGTTTGTATGTCTTATACTCGACGAAAGAGATTTAAAAACAAAAAAAAAGAAGTGAAAATGGAAAACACAATGGCGATCTCCTATGTGAGGAGCCATAGAGGCATTTAAAGCTCCACACTATTCTGGGAGGTCGAGCCCTTCAGGTTTTGGGCCTAGACAACATCTCATCGGCCTACTTCCCGAGGGTCCAGAGCGTCCGAGCGAATTTCTTATTGCGCATTCGGTTAAGACATTAACGAGTGGTCTCTTCGCGGGCAGGCATTGAAGTGGATTCTGTCCCTGGGAGTCAATCCCGAAGTGGATCTATTCTCTTCCCAGGTAACTTCAAGCTGGTGAGGTATTACACTCAGGGTCATTGCAGCTAGGCCTCCAGAATGGATGCACTGACAGATCAATTGAGTTTCAAGAGGGCATACACCTTTCCACAGCTCCTAATAATCCTCAGGTCCTTTTAAGACCTCATGCGTAAGCAGTCAAAATGGTGGCAGTAGCCCCTTACTGGCGGAAGCAAACCTTGGTTTCCCCTCCTGTGCCAGCTCAGCTTTCGGGATCTGTTGCCTCTCCCTCTCGGGCTGGACTTTCCTTCTCAAGTGGCAGTCCTGCACCCTTGTTCGATTCGGGTGCAGGTCAAGGATGATTTCCACTCTCATGAGCTCTACGGGGATGGGCACGAATTAGGTCTATAGAAGAAGATGGGCCAAGTCTGTCAAGTTATCATATTCTTCGGGCAGATCAGGAAGAAATCCAAAGCTCAGGATATTTCCAGCTTTCTTTATTTCAGCCTAGATTTGTCTCTATCCATCAGCTCTCTAAGAGTCCGAGTCTCAGCTTTGTCGGCCTTCTCCGGTGCTTCGTGGGCTGTTCACCCTTTAATCCAGCAGTGATTCCATAGGGAGTTAAAACTCAGCCCTCAAACTAAACCAAGGTTCCCCAATTGGGATCTTCCTCTTGTCCACAACTCACTGACTGAACTCAGTAATACGGGTCTTCCCCGCTTTTCTATTTGGAGACCTTTTGGCTAAAATCACTTTCCTTGTAGCTGTTACCTTGGCCAAGAGGGTGTCGGAGGTCGCGCCCCTAAATTACAAAGAACTTCTTCTGTCCTTCTTTCCGATCCGGATGGTCCTTATTCCTAGGCTCAGCTCAAATCCGAAAGAGATCATCCTAACTACATTCAGGACCAGGAGTCCGCTGAAGTTCATCCTCTGGACATAGGCAAAATTCTGTAGGTATACCTGCAAGCTGCTTCTTCCCTTTTTAGACACTCAGCCGACCTGCACTTTGGCAGCAACAAACTGAACTAAGCTTCAGCTAGAACAACTGCGGCCTATATCATCTAGTTCATCCATCAGACTTTTAGAACTAGGGGCCTGGATCTTCTGGAAGCAGTGATGGCATGTTCCACCAGGGGTATAGCGGCTTCATGGGCAGCAGCCCGGCACGTGGCTCCAGACATGATCTACAAAGCGGCCTCATGGGCCTCTATTTAAACGTTATCGTCATATTACGATATTGAGCCCGCTTTGCTATCTTCTGTGTTATAATTCCTGTCGGTTGACGGGTCAAATTGAAATTTATTGCTGTTTAGCGTACCCACCCGTGTGGATTGGCTAGTTATTTCCCACACGTAGGCTGCCATGGAGTCTGTCAGGAAAAAGGAAAATTTATTATCAAATACTTACCGTAATTTTCCTTTCCTGATGGACTCCATGGCAGACGGAGTCCCCACCCATCGGTCAAAGAGTAGGCTAGTTATGGAACACAGTCTATTCAGGTGAGCTCAATCTTATAGGGTATGGGGTCCTATAGCATTGGAGAGGAGGCGGGGTTAACCCACACGTAGGCTGCCATGGAGTCCATCAGGAAAGGAAAATTATGGTAAGTATTTGATAATAAATTTTCCTTTATTTCTGCAAATCCCAGGCTCCACTTTCTGTAGTCTTGTCTATTTGTTGTTTGTTACATTAAAGTTCATTTAAAAATAAAAAAAGGTGTGGACACCACATATTTCTTGTGACAGTGGAGCTCCAGCTGCAGAGATTCACAATAAAGTTCAGTAACAAAAAAAAAAAAAAAAAAAAAGAAGTGTCGTGGAGGACGACACATGCTTCCTGTCCAACATGGTGCTTCACTCTGCAGCCAGACCCCGACCCCAACAGGAAGTGATGTCAGATGCAGACAGGAAGTTCTGGGTGAGAGGTGAGTCGGGAGGAAGTGGAGAGGAGACGTTTCTGGAAGTGGCAGTAGAGGAGGTAATAAGATCTTATTTTCTATTTACACCCAGTAACCCCCCCGTCATGTCCGTCCTCTTCCTCCATAGTCACTGTGATGTCTTTTATCTCCAGCAGATGATGATACACACATATATAGTGTGGGAACCTAGATTAACCCCTTCAGGGGGATCAGTTGATGATTAATATATCTTCCTTCCAAATCTGGCCATACATGGTTCAGTTTTATCGTTCAGCCAGCGGGATGAGAGGAAAAAACTGAAGTGATTCCCCCATCCACACATTGGAGGGGGATGGGGGAATCCTCCCCACTGCACTATTGTATTCTGACAATGGGGGGCGCTCCTCCGCTCTCAGAATACACAGATCAGTGATGAAGCTATTGGCTGCAGCCGCTGATGGAGTGACTTTTATCCGTCAGTGACCACACATGGATGGAAATGTGACCGATCCCTGCTGAACCAGCTGAATTTCCATGTCTCTATGGTCAAATCCCAGGTCACCATGGTGACTAGAAATGGCGTACTGGCCCCTGGGCTCTTGTCATTCTCACTGTTGGTCTGAATAATGTTTCTGCCTGAAACCCGGACACATTATTCAGACAGGAATGTGGCTCGGAGCGGGGCCAGACGGGAGGGGGAGGGGAGGAGGAGGAGATGATGACACCCGACCTGTGAAGTGAGGGGTGAACTGGACAGGACAGGACATGAGAGGACTCATCTCACTGAGCTCCCGCTGCCGATCTTTCTCCTTTCCGCGGCCACATTACTGTCACCATCGGCTCCTGCTTCCACCCACAGCTGCCTGTGTCCCTGCAGAGCCCTCCGGCAGAACAGAGAGGAAGGAGCGGGACCGAATCTCCAACATGGCGCCACCTCGGCACTGCCACAAAGATCTCCACAAGGTGCTGAGAAACAGGACTACAGAGTCCTTACAGGAGTAACCAGGACAAGCGTGCAAAGCAGCCAGCTAAGAAACCAGCCAGGGAGGGACATGCTGCTTTATGTACACAAGATGTCCTCTCCATCCACTCTGCTCTCACACACTGCTGGGGGAGATGTACAGGACATGCAGGAGGACACAGGAGGAGGGGGATTGGATTACTGTCCTACACTCCATGTCCTGTGTTCTGCACCCCATGTCCTGCAGTGACCTCCACCCTTCACTCCATGTTCTGCACCCCATGTTTTCCGTACTGCACCCCATGTCCTGTGTTCAAAACCCTGCACCACATATCCAGCATTCTGCACCCTTTTCCTGCTTCCCATGTCCTGTAGTGATCTACACACGTCTCCGGTACCCTGCACCCCATGTCCCGTGTTCTGCAAACTTCACCCCGTGTCCTGCATTCTGCACCTCACAAATTACTTGCCTTGCCCCGGGCGCTGACAGCCCACAGTACACTAACGAAAACTGTCTCCTAACTTTTTAACTGACTCCGAGATTCAAAGCAAATTTGTCAAGCCCTCCCCTCCCCCTCATCTCCTTCATTATGTAAGTCATGCTGAGATAATCTCCCATTGGCTGAGCAATATTCTCATTTGTCTCTGAGCTCCTTCTTGCTATTCCTCGTCCTGCCTGTTGTTTCCTTGGATTGATTTTCTGTGTAGTGACCCCGGCTTCATCTCTTGGATGCGCTCGTCTGTTGCTTGTCCTCACCTTTATCCTGATTCCTGGATCTCCTCCTCATCTCTCCTCCATATCCTCTTACACAGCTTTTCTCCACACCTGCAGTGATCCTGGGGGGTGGAAACTTGGCACCAGCACTCAGCAAAATCCATCCCCACCATTAGGAGCTCTGGAGAAAATTGCCTGCTATTTACACTCCATTCCTCCGCACGTCACCTGATCACATGAGAGCTTACTTTCACAGATTCCTGACAGATTTCTAAATGGTAAAGGTCAAAGTTCACTCTTCAGTTTAGGAGAGGTAGGACACACCCAGGAACAATGATTTGGTTTGCACAGGAGCCTCATATAGAGGACCCCTCAAATCTCCCCATCCAAATGTCCCTCCATCCAGAGTCTATATGTCCTATGACATCACACTGACCTCACAGCTCCTCCTCCCAATGTCCCTCCATCCAGAGTCTATATGTCCTATGACATCACACTGACCTCACACCTCCTCCTCCCAATGTCCATCCATCTGGCTCTTTTTCTGATGATCTTTGGAAGTGGGTGGACCCTTGGTATCTTCACTAGCAAAGTAGGACTGTTGTACCAGTATTGTATGTAATGACATCAGAATGCCTGCTACAAGCTTTTATTCTGCATAGTGTGGGGGTTCTGTGTGGGTAAATTATACCTCAGTCTGAAGTTGGGCTTTAATAAAATGGAGACCTGAATGGTGAGGTGAGGAGGATTCTGGGAATATCATTTAATTTTACTATTTGTGTTCAGATCTAGAGTTTTCCTCCTGTGAAGTCTGAAGATCATATGACCTTCACATTGCCTCCCCCTCCCTCCCTGATAGAATAGAGAAATAAAAAGAAGATTCTAGAAGTCACCAGAGAGATCATGGAGGAGAGGTGAGCGGTGCTGGGAATTCTGGGACATTATCCAGTAACAGACAAGGGATGTGTCTGGATGGTGACTGTATCATTGTGTGTGTCAGGTTCCTATAAGGTGTCAGGATGTCACTGTCTATTTCTCCATGGAGGAGTGGGAGTATTTAGAAGGACACAAGGATCTCTACAAGGACATCATGATGGACAATCAGCCGCCCCTCACATCATCGGGTAAGAGGAGACTTTATTGTAAAGGAGAGAGCAGTACGGAGGGTCCACCTAGATCCCCCATCATCTGATAAACACATAGAAACAATGTATTCAGTCAGTGTGTGTGTTTCCTACAGATGGATCCAGTAATGGGAACCCACCAGAGAGATGTCCCCGTCCTCTGTATTCCCGGGATTCCACACAGGAAGGTCACACCATCCCCCACCATCATCAGGTAGATGAGGAACAATCACTGATAGTATCATTAGGATCTGTACGTTATCTGCATTGTTACCTTTGATGTCATTTTTATTATATATTCAGAGTGGAAACCTGAGAGATTCTAAAGTTGAAGTTAAAGAAGAGATAAAAGAGGAGGATGATAAGGATGGGGTGATGGAGGAGTCAGAGTATCTTAAAGAACACAAAGATCTGTACCAGGACACCATGGTGGAGTCATCCAGCTACAGAAACCCACCAGAGAGATGTCCCCGTCCTCTGTATTCCCGGGATTCCACACAGGAAGATCACACCATCCCTCACCATCATCAGGTAGATAATTGACAGTTATTGGTAGTTCTGATTTATACACAGCATGTTTGTTACAATGAATGTTTTATTATATATACAGAGTGGAAACCTCGGGGATGATAATATTGATGTTAAAGAAGAGTATAAAGAGGAGGATGAAGAGTATGGAGTGATGAAGAAGTTTTCAGAAGGACACAAGTATATTATGGAGCCACCTAATACCAGGAACCCACCAGAGAGATGTCCTCATCCTCTGTATTCCCGGGATTCCACACAGGAAGATCACACCATCCCTCACCATCATCAGGTAGATGAAGAACAATCACTGATAGTATCATTAGTATCTGTACATTATCTGCATTGTTACAATTGATGTCATTTTTTTATTATATATTCAGAGTGGAAGCCTGAGAGATTTTAAAGTTGAGGTGAAAGAAGAAGAGACTTATGTGAGCGATGATCAGCAATCTATGGAGGAGGATGGAATAATGAGGCTAATTCTAGGGGACGGCACTCTTACAGAAATCAGCACAGGTGGGTCATTAACACTAAATACATTCTTCCACCCATACTGCTCACTGATTGGTCCAGAGTAGGGCAAGGACTGGGTGATATCCGCCTGTAATCCCCTGGTCACTTTCCTGAGCTGTGTTCCCTGTCCTGTATTCCTGTATTTCTCTTGGATAATCTTCCTTCTCTGTGCTGCAGACACAATTTATGTATCTAGACTGGATTTATGGAGATTCTGGGGTTCAGCTGGCAGCAAAATGTGGATTTTCGTTCAATAGATTTCTATTGATATTTTTCATTTATAACAGAGGTAAGTAGACAAGTTAACATACAGACACACAAACAACAGTATCCGTCGAGTAATGTAGAGTTTTTTTGTTTACTAACTATAGATACCTATATATGAGATAATATACCAATATCATCGTGGATAGTATTATCGTTATGTGATTTTATTTGATTTCTCTGGATAGGGGGCGAAGGTAGAAGAGTTGACTACCCTCCCGGACACCCCTGTGGGTGCAATACTGTGCCCGGGTTGGAGACAACTCCCTCTCTCTTATAATGTATACCTTAATAGTGCAAGTCTATAATTCCAAAGTGACTCAAACAGTAAACATTAAACCATTGAAGTAGAACAATAGGATTTCTATCTATCAAAGTTAGGAGCTGAGAGCCTTGACAGTTCCTGGGGATCTAGTCCAGATTATCCATGGTTGCCACAGTTTGAAGCTATGCTCCTTGTTTTTGTGTCTCAATGCTAGTGTTGATTCATGGATGAAGTGTACGTGGGTTGCATTCACCACATCACTCAGTGTGGGTGGGGCAGTTTTTCTCCATTTTCTGGTGATGTTGAGTCTTGACAGTAATACATGTGTTATGATATTTCTAACCGGCTTTGGGTATTCTATGTCTAGAGATAATAGCGCCAGTGTGTCAGAAACCATGAAATCTGGCCGAGACAGAAGTACAGTTAAATCACACTTGTTTAATTATAAAAGTAAAAAGAACAAACATAGTCAAAACATAGCCAAAGTTCAGTAACCGGAACAGATAGTCAGCCAAGCCAGAAGTCAGGGATCAACGTAGAGAGACAACAAGCAGGATCTGGAGCCAGAAGGGATGTCAGAAAAGCAAGTCTTTTAACAGAAACACAGGAGATCGTCACTGTGATGTTGACCAAGGCGAAGGCAGAGCTTAAGGCGAAGGACTGGATGGCTTAAGTAGGCAGGACTGATGAGCAGGATATCATCAACAGCTAAGTAACTGTGGAGAGAGATGGGAGCTGGCAATTGGCCAACAGCTGAGCGGCCAGCTCAGAGAAGGAAGGGCTGAGTCCAGCCCTGACACAGTGAAGGCCTCAGAGGGATTATCGTTTGAGTAATTTCAGAGAGTAATTGGAAGATTTATTTCCAATAATGTGTTAATTTGGGGCATTTCCAGAATATATGGAGCATATCTCCCCTCTGTCTGCACATCCTCCAACATTTATCATCTAGTTTTGTGTCATATTTAGACAATCTATCAGGGGCTAGGTACCAACGCTGTGTCAGTTTGATTGACAGTTTCCATAGGGTGGAACAACAGGTGGTTTTATATGTGGATTTCAAGGCCTTTTCCCATTGATCTACTGTATAGGTACATTCTAGATCTGATTCCCATCTAAGTAATGGGGTTGATTCGGTAAAGATATTTTTTTTTGTTGGAGAAGATTATAGAAGAGTGATATCTCCTTTTGACGTGGTGTTGGGGGGTTCTAAAAAATATCCAAGCCAATTGTGGAATTTTGCAGGACCATGTTGGGAGTGTGGCAAAACAAGGTTGAGTTTGAATGTAAAGGAATGGGTCTGAGTTTGGTAGGTGAAACTCTTTTTTGTAGTGTGGGGAATGGTATAATTTTTTCTTTGAATAAGGGAAAACGAGTTTGGGACTTTGTATGAGGCCAAGGAATGTGCCTCCATCCCCAATAATTGGAAATATAAAAGAACAAGGTTTGGGACTTTATATGAAACATGCAGCCGGGGAGATATCACAGCATCGTACTATAGTAATGTCTGGTGAGTAAACCATCAGTTAGGACCATATATCAAAACATAGTAGCATAATAACCATCATAGTAAATTGGGAAAGCTTTATTCCTTGACATAATACATAGTAACAGGATAGCATAAAGGCATAGTACACAATAACAGCATAATAAAAATACCAGACTGATTGCTGCATATCTCCACAATAAAACATAATAAGAATTGGTATAATCCAATGGAACATACTAATGGTAACATCTGTAAAATAATTAGCAGAGGGTAGCATCTAATAGCTCGACGCGTTTCGTGGCTGTAGAGCCAGTCTTCAGGAGAAGTTGCAGAAGGGATGTCTATAAAATGTTAGAGATGGATATTGAATTGGGTAATTGTATAAGATAAATGTTATGACTATAAAGGAATAGGTCTCACACTCATACTTACAATTCAGATATAAGTCTGGGCATGGGGAATTGAGGGTCAGGCGGGAGGATCATCAGCCCCGGGAGGTGAGGCAGCAAACCCCACTATATCGGTGGAATGAGCACTAAGGAGAGGCAATCCAGGGACGAGATCCCCATGGATAAAGAAAGTGGTGTGAATCACACAGATATATCCCATCTATAGAAAGTGGTAAAATTAGGTATGTAAAAATAATATAACATAAGGTGTATAACATAGTGACTAGTAATATGGTAAAAAGAATTTAGTTATGTCTACCTGGGTGATAAGTAAAATGATGGTTATTATGCTACTATGTTTTGATATATGGTCCTAACTGATGGTTTACTCACCAGACTTTACTATAGTACGATGCTGTGATATCTCCCCAGCTGCATGTTTCATATAAAGTACCAAACCTTGTTCTTTTTTTCTTTGCTGATCAGATCAGTTATGTATGTTATTCCATGTTGCATAGGATCTTGATTGCATTAAATTATTGTCAGAAACCATGAAATTAGGCCGAGACATAAGTACAGTTAAATCACACTTGTTTAATAATAAAAGTAAAAAGAACAAACGTAGTCAAAACATAGCCAAAGTTCAGTAACCGGAACGGATAGCCAGCCAAGCCAGAAGTCAGGGATCAATGTAGTGGAACAGCAAGTAGGATCTGGAGCCAGAAGGGATGTCAGCAAAGCAAGTCTTGAATAGGATCGCAGGAGTTTCTGTGATGTGACCAAGGCGAAGGCAGAGAACCTCTGGACTTGGACGGCTTAAGTAGTCAGGACTGACGAGCAGGATATCATCAACAGCTGAGTAACTGTGGAGAGATAGGAGCTGGCAATTAGCCGACAGCTGAGCGGCCACCTCAGAGAAGGAAGGGCTGAGCCCAGCCCTGACAATTATGCAGTGCCTCCAGAGGGATTTGGACAGTTGATTTGAGAGGGTGTGATGAGCTAGTTTTTATCAATCGGTCCCAGGTTTTGAGTGTTGCTATAATTGTTGGGGAGACATAGGGAGGGATTTTAGCTCCAAGCGCAATAGAGAATAGCCATGAAGGTAAATTGCCACCTGGGATAGTAGAAGTTTCCATTTTCCCCCATAATGTGGAAGGGGAAGATATAAACCATTCTTTTGATTGTGTGAGCACCGAGGACAAGTAATAATCCTGAAAGTCTACGTAGCCAGTTCCTCCTGCCTGCCGTTGTTTAATTAGTTTAACATGACCGCATCTAGTTGTTTTACCCTGCCATATGAATTGACAGAACAGTTTGTAGTGTTTTGAAGTAGCTAGTCTGTATTGGGATCGGGAGGGTTCTGAATAGATAAAGGATTTGGGGAAGGTGAAGCATTTTAAAGGCTGCTAAGTGCCCCATCCATGAGAATTCAAACAACGCCAGCCTGGTGAGATCTTCTTGTCGTTTAGTGCGAAATGGTAAAAAGTTGTGTTGAAATAATGATTTAGTTACATAGTTACATAGAAGGTGAGGTTGAAAAAAGACACAAATCCATCAAATCCAACCTATGTGTGTGTGATTATATGTCAGTATTACATTTTATATCCCTGTATGTTGCGGTCGTTCAGGTGCTTATTTAAAAGTTTCTTGAAACTATCAATGCCCCTCTCTGAGACCACCGCCTGTGGAAGGGAATTCCACATCTTTGCCACTCTAATGCCGCGTACACACGATCGCACATTCCGACAACAAAATCCATGTTTTTTTTCCCGACGGATGTTGGCTCAAACTTGTCTTGCATACACATGGTCACTCAAATCTTGACGGAAATTCCGATCGCCAAGAACGCGGTAACATACAACACGTACGACGAGCCGAGAAAAATTAAGCTCAATAGCCAGTGCGGCTCTTCTGCTTGATTCCGAGCATGCATGGAATTTTGTGTGTCGGAATTGTGAACACACGATCGGAATTTACGACAACGGATTTTGTTGTCGGAAAACTTGAGATCCAGATCTCAAATTTTGTTTGTCGGGAATCCCGACGGAAAATGTCCGATTGAGCCTACACACGGTCAAAAATTCCGACAACAAGCTCCAATCGAACATTTCCCGTCGGAAATTCCAACCGTGTGTATGCGGCATTACAGTAAAGAACCCTCTACGTAGTTTAAGGTTAAACCTCTTTTCTTCTAATTTTAATGAGTGGCCATGTGTCTTGTTAAACTCTCTTCTGCAAAAAAGTTTTATCCCTATTGTGGGGTCACCAGTACAGTATTTGTAAATTGAAATCATATCCCCTCTCAAGCGTCTCTTTTCCAGAGAGAATAAGTTCAGTGCTCGCAACCTTTCCTCATAACTAAGATCCTCCAGACCCTTTATTAGCTTTGTTGCCCTTCTTTGTACTCGCTCCATTTCCAGTACATCCTTCCTGAGGACTGGTGCCCAGAACTGGACAGCATACTCCAGTGCGGCCGGACCAGAGTCTTGTAGAACGGGAGAATTATCGTTTTATCTCTGGAGTTGATCCCCTTTTTAATGCCAATATTCTGTTTGCTTTGTTAGCAGCAGCTTGGCATTGCATGCCATTGCTGAGCCTATCATCTATTAGGACCCCCAGGTCCTTTTCCATCCTAGATTCCCCCAGAGGTTCTCCCCCCAGTGTATAGATTGCATTCATATTTTTCCCACCCAAATGCATTATTTTACATTTTTCTACATTGAACCTCATTTGCCATGTAGTTGCCACCCCATTAATTTGTTCAGATCTTCTTGCAAGGTTTCCACATCCTGCGGAGAAGTTATTGTCCTGCTTAGCTTAAATATTGTCTGCAAATACAGAGATTGAACTGTTTATCCCATCCTCCAGGTTGTTTATGAACTAAAAAAATAGGATTGGCCCCAGCACAGGACCCTGGGGGACCCCACTACCCACCCCTGACCATTCTGAGTACTCCCCATTTATCACCACCCTCTGAACTCGCCCTTGTAGCCAGTTTTCAATCCATGTACTCACCCTATGGTCCATGTCAACGGACCTTATTTTGTACAGTAAACGTTTATGGGGAACTGTGTCAAATGATTTTGCAAAATCCAGATACACCACGTCTACGGGCCTTCCTTTATCTAGATGGCAATTAGATAGAAATAAAAAAAATGAAAAGATACAACTGAAAATATAACAATCACATCAGCAGTGTGCAACTCTTGAGAGATGCTGACCGAACTTGGGGGAAAGTTCAAAAACTGGTTGGTTGAGCATCAAGCCAAACCGGCCTTATTGCTATTGCCTATTGATTGTAGGGCAGGGGGTCCTCACTTGTGTTTAGCTTTGCTGTTCCCATGATTATGGCCAAAGTGAAAGGGATTTGGTTTCCTGCATGTATCAGGTAGGTTGTATGGGGGTTCCGGGATGATTCCCCATGTATGGAGAAGTTTCATTCCTCCTTCAATGGTAGAGATTGTGTGATGGGTTCCATTGTATGTGGCCAGTATAGTAGCCGGGTAGCGCCACCTGTATGCAATCTTATGGTTAGTTAGGGCTTTTGTTACCGTCTTTAGTTTCCTTCACATTTGTAAGGTAAATTGTGACAGGTACACAAACAGTTGTATATCCGAGTATGGTGCTGGAAGGGTGGATACTTCCCTTGCCTTTGAAAGGATTTGTTCTTTGGCCTGATAGAAGTGGATCCACAAGAGTACATCTTTGGGGATAGTTTCTTCCAGGTGACGTGGTTTAGGTATACTGTGAATATGGTCAATGGTGAGTGCTATTGAAGATCATTCTGGCAGTAGGTTAGAAAACATGGTGCTAGCGTACTTGTGCAACTCTGTGGGTGGAATGGACTCAGGGATGCCGCATATTTTAGTGTTATTGCGGTCCTTTTGGTCCGCCAGCTTTGCTTTGATCCACATAGTCATCTTTTTGCTCTGTAAATGCATCCACTAAGTCAATCACTGTATCAGTGCACTCCTCCATTTTGTTTTCCATATACTGCACTCTATCATCCATATGCTTCATCTCCAGAGAAATCTTATGAATCAGGGAGGACAGGTTTGTCATGTGGGAGGATTGAAGTGACATGAGCATATCTTTTTATTGTGGTATCTAATACAGGCTGCCCTGATGTTGGGAATGCAGCTATTGAGGATTGCAGTGAAGAGATTGCATTATCATTGTGCAGGCCTGTACTCAATGTGTCTGCGGCCTGGTGAGAAGGATCCATCCGCATCCTCAATTTAGCTGGGCTCTGGGAGACCAGAGATGCAGGAGAGGAGTCGTGGGGAGAAAAGGATGCTGATCCACCCCTTGTTTCATGTGGATGCTCATCTGGGAGATCTGTATATGCCGCGAGTGATCTCACTGCGGCTCCAGTGGCGCCAGCTTGGCTTCTTCCCTGTGCCCCGCCGAGCTGGAAGAAGAAGGCCATGAGCTTTTTGGGCCTCTTTCCTGGCTCCGCTTGCGGGACATCTGTGCGGTGAGTACCGTGGGAGTGTGGTGGATGCCTGGGGGTCTCGATGGGGCCTTTTTCCTGCCCGTAAGCTGCGTTCGTCCGGTCGGCCGTGAGGAGCTCTAAGCTTAGGCTGCCATCTTCGTGTGTGCACAAGCCACATCCCCAAAATGTTGATTTTCATCATAGGTGTTACTAGACCTAGGCACCTGGGGTATGTACTTTCAGTCTTCTTCCCCATGCCTTGAGTCGGGTAAGATCTCTGACAGAACAATTCTCCCAAGATTACTTGTTCTGTTCTCTGCTGGCTGTGCCGGGTGGAGGGATATGTCTGTATAGTCTCAGACCCAAGTCACTGAGTGCAGTCTCAGAAGATGGGAGGCAGCGGTGTGGGACCTCTGCAACTTGTCTCATGTAAACATTTAAGCTTCCACTGAATACCAATATTATGAACCCTTACACTGTATAATTTATATTGTACATGACATACTCCTGATCCCTGCACTATATACTCTATGTTGTACATTGCATCATTCTGATACTATATAGTCCTATCTGCTGTATATTATACAATATGTTGTACATTACATAGTCCTGACTTCTGCTCTCTACCCACTGCTATATATAAACATAATATGTATTTTCTTTTGTTACTCCCATTTTCTACCAGCTGGACATTTTATATCTGATGATTTGATAGGAGCACAGACTTTTACATGTTGATAATAATGTGATAACATTCTCAGACTTTGGAACTTTAAACATAAAGTGATAATGAGGGAGGAGTCAACCCAATGATGGTGGTCTTCAGGATCAGTCCAGTCTTCATCTTGGTTGTTCTCCCCCCATCCTCACTCTCTGACCTCTGGTGGGGCTCAGTCCCGCTGTTATTCATGACTAATTTACGGTCTAAATAAGGAAGTGCAGGACTTCTTGTGTTGGGAAGATGGCAATGAGTGATAGAGGGGGTGGGGACACTCGTCCTATAATCCCCTCATCACTGTCACTCCTATATGCAGCGTCGCTGTGTGAAACACGTCTACCTGTACCTGTTTGCCTGTCCTGTGGTGTCATTAATGTTACGGATTTTACAATAAAGAGATTCATCACTACTTTGGTGTGCAGCCATTCATTCCTTTTATCTATATTGCACGGCCGGTGAGCCGAGGCTAGCACCCCTTGGAAGAGTCCATTCCCCAGCCTACCTGGTTCCATCACTCACCTAAAGCGGCATTTACTTTTCCTATCACTCCTAAAAAAGACAGTTCTCATTGTTTCCTCACTCTCTGACTAAGGTCCATGAATAAAGAAATGAACTGGTAGGATATCAGAGGACCCATTTACTAGTTGCCTTGAGGGGGGAATTGTAAGATCCTCAGAGACAAAGCTGCCTGATGTGGGCGGAGTCCTGGTTTAGGGGAACCAATCTGCTCATGTCTAGTAATAATCTTTTTTATTTCTATTTTAGTAGATGGACGGGAGATGAGGAAAACCTCAGAGGATTGTCTCACTTTGTCTCCAGACTGTAAAGTAGAAGATGAGGACATCACACAGTATAGTCTAGAAGAAAACCCAGCTACCTCAAATGTCCATCCGGCACCACACAGTGTAGATGGACCATCGTATTCCTCTTATCCTGAGGAACCTCAGACTGTGAGGGATGGTGTCCTCCTTCAGAGGACAGAGAAGAGCTTTTGCTGTATTGAGTGCGGGAAGTGTTTCCGTTTTAGATCCCATCTTCAGGTGCATATAAGATCTCACACAGGAGAGAAGCCGTATTCCTGTCCTGAGTGCGGGAAATGTTTTTCAGTGAAGTCCAGTCTTGACAAACATCAGAGATCTCACACGAGGGAGAAGCCGTATTCCTGTCCTGAGTGCGGGAAATGTTTTTCACGGAAATTTGATCTTTACATACATCAGAGATCTCACACTGGGGAGAAGCCATATTCCTGTCCCGAGTGCGGGAAATGTTTTTCACGGAAGTCCCATCTTAATATACATAAGAGATCTCACACTGGGGAGAAGCCGTATTCCTGTCCTGAGTGTGGGAAATGTTGTTCACAGAAGTCACATCTTTACACACATCAGAAAACTCACACAGGGGAGAAGCCGTATTCCTGTTCTGAGTGTGGGAAATTTTTTTCAGAGAAGTCCAGTCTTTACAGACATCAGAGATCTCACACAGGGGAGAAGACAATCTCCTGTCCTGAGTGAGGGAATTGTTCCTCACTGAAGTCCTGTCTTCCTGTACATCAGGGATCACACGCAACCCTTGAGGTGTATTAGTGACTTGAGTGTGGGAAATGTCTTCTATATGAATGTTGCTGGACATCACAGCTCTCATGTGGGGAAGAAGCACACCCTGATATACACCTCAGATATACTCCATGGCTGATCTTCATCATGTAAGAAACAGTTCATAAGGAGAACAGAGATCACCGAAGACGTGGAAGTGTTGTACCGTGTTGGCCATTGATAGCAGGATAAAAATAAAAATGGAGTCATTACCTTTCATTGGCTGAGTACATTTTGTGTTGTAAAATTTCACAAACACTTAGGAGGTCTGTTTTAAAAAAAAAATAGTTGAATGAATATGACCGGCTGTGATGAATATTGGACATCTTTGATTTCATAAAGCGATTTCCTTTGCTCCATCTAGTAGCAATAATAATAATAATAATAATATGGTTGTCATATAAATGATAGAAACCCCACTCAGCTCTAAATAATACAAATCAGACCCCAGATTCAAGATCCTAACGTGAAAGCTTAGCTTAGCTGCATGGTCATGCACTAATGCGTTTCGTCATCACGTCTTCTTCGGAGGGCCTCATGAACAACAGTTCATATCATATTATTTATAAAATACACTCACACAAGAACCAATCAGCATAGCCCAGCAAATACCAGCAATACAGAGATCTCTCTCCCTGTCCAGCGGCTGTCAGTGTGTATACGACTGTTCTCACTGCACCAGCCACCTCCGATCAACAACACTCATCTCTGCTGGCCCACACACATAGTAAAACCATGCCCCTAATGCATTTGAATGGGCTTTTTCAAAGAGTGTGGCTACACATTTTAGAGCAAGCGCACTTCTTTCTCAAGCCTAGGCCTAAGAAAGGAGTGCACATGCTCTGAAATGTGTAGCCACGCCCCCAGTTATCCTCCAATCATTATGTCACTTCCGTCCGGTGGGTCGGTGCTTTCCAGCATAGTTCTGAGGCAAGCTGAGGGACCTGTCAGCACTGGAGCTGTGTACACCTCACAGAGACCACTTGCAGGGAGACGCACACATTTATTACAGCGATTTGCTTTTTTATGAAGAGCGCTTAGCTTGCTCATACATGTGAGTTGCCTATTCTGTTTAACAATAAATATGTCTTTATACTGCACTTAGAAGGCCTCTCCCTCTTATTTATTTTCTGTGTAGCACCCTCTAGTGTGCTATTCATTTAAGTACAGGCAAATTTATGACTTGTGGTAAGTGCAAGCCTGAAATCTGGGTCAAGGTTAACCTCAGGTCAGGCTGGATGACTCTGGTGTCTCCCCCTGGTTCTGGAAGTTTTGTAGAAACTTCTAGACGTTAGTAGGTGGGGGTCCAGGAGGGTTAATCTGCATACTTAGGGGAACCTGTCCAATCCCCAGACATACTGTCCTGGAACGGTGGTTAGACCGGCCCTTAAATATGGTACAGCCATGCTAGCAGGGGAGTTGGGTGGAAGATAGAGTGCTGAGGAGGCTGTCAGTGGCCTAGGAGGGGTCTCCTAGGTCTAGGGGAGACTCCATCTCCAGGCTGGGCTTTGCCTGGCTCAGGAGGATCCAATCAGCAGAGCTGTTTGACTTGCAATCCCACCTGAAAAGCAGTGGGAGCAAGGTGGACAGAGTGAGTACATCAGTACACCCAGGGATTCTCAAAAGGAGAGACTTCCACATGTAGCTGGCCTTCTAAAGGGCTTAACCCTTTAATACCTTGCCCTGGGAGTTATTCAGAGCAGCCAGGAGGGCAGATAGTGCAAGCAGTGTAGCTGGGAGCAGATCTCTGAAAGGAGAGGATACACTGCTGCATGCAGTTTGCCTCAATTGTGCTGAATGATTACATCATTGCAAATAGGGTGCGACTTGTCCTGCGACTTTAAACTGTCAAGTCACACCTGATGTGAATGGGGGCTAATACCTTTACTATTACTTTATATTTTATTTGCAATCTTGTTAGAAGTAAAACTATAATAAAAATGTATTGAACAGAAAAAAAATATTGTGTGTATCAGTGCAATGAAGACAAACTTTGGAACCCAAAAATTGCTCATCGGTGATACTTTACCTATTTGCCGCCCACCCACAGTATATTTACTGTGGGTGGGTGGAAGCTTTAGGCTGAGCGACATACTGGTACATCGCTCAGCTCATGCACAATTGGCACCACCTGAGGCACTCACTACCAGGCCTCTGTTAGTGTCCGGGGTATCATGTGATCGCTATGACCAATCATAGCGATCACATGATTAAGTGTAAGAAAAACTACCATGAATGGCTTCCATTCATGACGGCTTACTTACCATTGTTATGCTGTGATAGGCCAACAGCTATCACATGCTACCTGGGGAAATCATAGCACCCTGTACAATGTGATTAGCTGTTGCCAATCACAGCATCACAATAGTAAGCAGGCTGTCGTGAATGAAAGACATTCGTGACAGTTAAAACTATTGCTTATAACAGTGATTATCAGTGTTATAAGCAGTAACAGTGTAAAACAAATCCCTGATTAATCCCCCAGAGTAGTACACATTATTTATTTTACATACTGTCACCAGTCAGTATCCCTGATCACCGCCACCATATGATGACACTGTACTGCACTGGTGACAGCCTGATCACCCCACACCAGTCATATTATGACACTGTACTGTACTGGTGACACCCTGATCACCCCACACCAGTCATATGATGACACTGTACTGGTGACACCCTGATCACCCCACACCAGTCATATGATGACACTGTACTGCACTGGTGACACCATGATCACCTCACACCAGTCATATGATGACACTGTACTGTACTGGTGACACCCTGATCACCCCACACCAGTCATATGATGACACTGTACTGCACTGGTGACACCCTGATCACCCCACACCAGTCATATGATGACACTGTACTGCACTGGTGACACCCTGATCACCCCACACCAGTCATATGATGATGCTGTACTGTACTGGTGACAGCCTGATCACCCCACACCAGTCATATAATGACACTGAACTGCACTGGTGACACCCTGATCACCTCACACCAGTCATATGATGACGCTGTACTGCATTGGTGACACCCTGATCACCCCACACCAGTCATATGATGACACTGTACTGCACTGGTGACACCCTGATCACCCCACACCAGTCATATGATGATGCTGTACTGTACTGGTGACAGCCTGATCACCCCACACCAGTCATATAATGACACTGAACTGCACTGGTGACACCCTGATCACCTCACACCAGTCATATGATGACGCTGTACTGCATTGGTGACACCCTGATCACCCCACACCAGTCATATGAAGACACTGTACTGTACTGGTGACACCCTGATCACCCCACACCAGTCATTTGATGACGCTGTACTGTACTGGTGACACCCTGATCACCCCACACCAGTCATATGATGACACTGTACTGCACTGGTGACACCCTGACCACCCCACACCAGTCATATGATGACACTGTACTGCACTGGTGACACCCTGACCACCTCCACACCAGTCATATGACCAACCCTGACTAATGCATTCTGTACACTGGGCTGTATATGACATACTTCTGACCACCTGCACTTTGCTTTTTTTCACTACAGTTGCTGGTTGCTCAGTAGTCAGTATGTTATTGAAGATCTTCCTGAAGGTCGGCTGAGTGTAAAAAAGCAAGAGTTCCATTCTTACCAATGATTGTGCTGAGTAGAGATGGGCTAGGGCAGGGGTGCCCAACCTTTTGAGGAGTGAGGGCCACTTTAGCGACTTGGTAACAGGTCACGGCCCACAATGAGCGTAGCGGGCGGATGACAGGTCTGTGTCCACTCTGCATATGTAGAGCAGACACAGATGCAGCCCGCTCTACCCTAAGGGCCCTCCAATCTGCCCAGACAGAAGGGGACAGATCCCCTTCTGTTTTTTTAAGGAGACTGGATTGTAGATAGGCGGGTGTAAGCAAACACGAGTCAGTTTACATCTGCCGCTCTATAGAGGTGAATGGAGGGTCCGACTGAAAAACAGACAGGCAGACCCAATCGGACTGATCGTGTGAAAGGGGCCTAAGGCTGCACAGCGGTTTACCTGCATCTCAACTGACCTCGATCTTCACTTCTTCCTCAGGATTCCTGCAGCTGGTTGCTGCTGTCCCCCAGGTGGTTATAACTGGTGGCTGCTGCTGTCTCTCCTCCTGGGTTGTTACTGCTGTTGGGTACTGCGGACAGGTGCTGGTACTGCTGGTGAGTACTGGTACTGCTGGTGAGTACTGGTACTGCTGGCAGGTACTGGTACTGCTGGCTGGTACTTCTGGTACTAAAAGAGAGAATTGGGGAAAGAAGTAAAGTAAAGAAGTAAAGGAGATACGCAGAGATATGCAGAGCTAGAGACAGTGCTGGGCGAAATGTTGGCATATTGCATACATGTATATGGTGAGCCATAGTGTAATGCAGTATATTTGATGTGCTGGATATTGGATAAATTGAATATATAGGATACCGCTGCCCCTGGTAAATACAAGCACAGAATAAGCTCCCTGTGATTTTTCTTGCTTTTTCCCTTTTTTTCTCATCTACAAATCCTCTCATAGACTCTTAAATTTGCCTTGGCTTTTTCTGCAACTGGTTTGAGTGCCTGTGACACTCCTTAAATATCTGGGCTGGATAGCTGGAGATTGGACATGTCAGCAAGGAGAAAAAGGGATGAGCATCCCAGCCAGGAGAATATGGGGCCACAGTCTTTGCCGTTGGCAAAAGAAAATAAAGATAGGGGGAACTGGAAAAATATGCCCATACCCTGGATCATACCCCAATTAAAGGGGGGCAACAGTCCCAGTCCCAGTCCAAAGCACCAACGGACAGGAAAAGTCAAGGCCAAACGGTAGCTGCAGTAGCCAAAAATACAGGCGATAAAAGTACAGCTCTGATAGAAAATGTTATACCAATCTCCTTAACAGCCCCCCCTGTCGAGGGAACCCCCACATTAAATGATGTATTACTGGTAGTCAATGTATGCAAGCAGTCATTGGGGGAACTATGTGAACAAATGAAGGGCGTCAAAGAGGAGCTGTCGTTGGTACGGCATGATCTTCAAAAAACTGCCGAGAGAATAACTGTTGTGGAAGGGAGAATAAGCCAAATAGAGGATGACCTATATCCAGTAAAACAAGAAGTTAAAATTTTGAAAGATCAAATGGGCAAGCTTGTTGGAGAATTGGATGAGATGGAAAACAGGCTTCGCAGGGACAATGTGAGGTTGGTGGGACTCCCGGAAAAGAGTGAGGGGCCTAATCCAAATGAATTTCTGGAAAAATGGTTCGTTGAGTTATTTGGAAGAGAAACATTTTCGCAACAGTTTTCGATCGAAAGAGCGCATAGAGTCCCTTTAAACCCCCACCATCAGGAGGATACCCTAGACCAATGTTAAAGAAATGTTTAAATTATAAGGATAAAGTAATTCTGCTGCATAAGGGGAGGGAGGTGGGGAATATCTTTTATGGTGGAGCTAAGATCTTGATGTATCTCGACTTCTCACCAGATCTGCAGAAGCGCAGAGCGGGGTTCACGGAAATTGAGCGCAGTCTTCAAAAATTTGATGTTACCTATGCATTATTATATCCAGCTCGGCTATGAGTGGTAGCTCTGGGTGGGACTCAGTTTTTTGACTCCCCGGAGGGAGCAATAACATGGCTGGAGGACAAAAAGGACCAATTAGCAAGACGTGGAAATACATAGCTTGAAGATGGGTCATATTGAGGTTTAGTGGGAAAAGTAAAATGCATATTGTTTGGGGGGTGGAGGGAGACACACAGCCTAATGAATGTATGGGAAATGTATCAAAATAAAATTTGTTGGGGGATGGGGCAGGGGGGTGGGGGGGAGAGTCACGGTAGTAGGTGAAGAGGAGAGTGAGAGTGTGTTTGTGCCGATCACAAAAAAAGCCCTAAGGGATAACCTAGATAGGTGTAAGGAGGGAGGGGGAGGGAGAATAGGGGTGGGGAGGGTAGTAAGGTATCACAATGGGTACATATTGAGGTTATGGAGGGGTCAGAAGGAAGATATAATTTTTATAGTTAAATTAACAAGAGGATATGAACGGAAAAGCACTAAAGTATTGATAAAATATGCACATAGGTATCTCCAGGAAAATATAATTTTTAAAAAAGTAGGAGGAAAGCACAGAATTAAATATAAACACAATATTAATGTTAAATTTTGTACATAAAACACTTTCAAGAGGAAAATGGATGAGTAAGCTTGTACATGAAGTACATACAGGGGTAATGACACAAACTGGTGTACAAAATGGAACGCAGGTATACCGGGTTGCGCGTTAGGCATAAGGGGATGTTTATGGACAAGAGAAATGTTTTTTTTTTTTGTGCACGGGGTTTTTAATTTGTTTGTTGGTTTTGTTTTTTTGGTCTTCTGTTTTTTCCTTCTTTTGTTTGACTCATAATGCAATCTAGAGTATTAAAAATTGGCTCTTGGAATGTCCGTGGGATGGGTAATCCAGCAAAGAGAGCTGCAATCTTTGATGCTTTAGAGACACACGAGATAGGGCTGGTCTGCCTGCAGGAGACACATTTAACCAAAGAAACTAAGCTGAAGGTTGGAAATACAAGATTTCAATTCCAGTATCATTCAGTGCACTCCTCTTATTGAAGAGGAGTAACAGTGCTGATTAAGAGAGGTGTGGTATTCACCTGCAGGCAGATCAGCATAGACGAGTTGGGACGCTATATCTTTTTCCATGGTATTATTGAAAATAGGGAATATGTTCTTGCAAATATTTACATTCCTCCAACCTTTAAATTAGGAGTCCTGTATAGATTAACCACTTCAATACCAGGCACTAAGACACCTTCCCGCCCAGACCAATTTTCAGCTTTCAGCGCCGTCGCAATTTGAATGACGATTGCGCGGTCATGCTACACTGTACCCAAACAAATTTTTTATCATTTTGTTCCCACAAATAGAGCTTTCTTTTGGTGGTATTTGATCACCTCTGCGGTTTTTATTTTTTGCGCAACAAATAAAAAAAGACCGAAAAGGTTGGCTTCATACCCAAACGACAAGCGAGCGACAATATCAGACGAATAATTCTCTTGCAACATCTGGCCCGTTCCCGTAAGATCCCCATGCATCTCCTTTCCTTAGATATACGCAAAGCCTTCGATACAGTCTCATGGCCCTACCTAATTTTTATCCTCCAACGTTGGGGCTTCGGTCCCAACTTCCTAAATTGGATCAAGGCCCTTTACAACCACCCACAAGCGTATGTGCACTACTCCGGATTCCGATCAGATCCTTTTCCAATAGCGCGGGGGACTAGACAGGGATGCCCATTATCCCCCCTGCTCTTCGCACTCACTATCGAACCCCTGGCAGCCCTGATTAGATCTAATCCCGACATTCGAGGCTTAGACATAGCATCCACCTCCCACAAAATATGCCTCTTTGCTGATGACGCACTTCTCTTCATTACTTCACCCCACACCACATTACCTAATCTTATGAGCACCCTAGATAAATTCTCTAACATATCTGGACTTGAGGTCAACCAGTCCAAATCGAGGGCCCTCGATGTGTCCCTGCCACAAGCTGCTCTAGAAACATTACGCAGCAATTTCCCCTTCCTCTGGTCCACCACATCGATTCCATATTTAGGAATCAAGCTCACTAAAGATCCCACCAACCTGTTCCAATCTAATTACCTCCCAATGCTTTCACAAATATCCTCCTTACTAAACACCTGGTTACCGCTATGTGTCTCCTGGCTAGGTCGTATAGCTGCTGTGAAAATGTCCCTATTACCAAAACTGTTATACTTATATAGAGTACTCCCTATCAAGGTCCCTCCTTATTACCATAGGATTCTACAGAATAAAGTCTTCAAATATATATGGGGTCCTACTAGACCCAGAGTGGCGAGACCGACTCTTCTCCGCAACAAGCTCTACGGCGGCCTGGGCATACCCAACTTCTCACATTACTACCACGCAGCCCGCCTAGCACAGTCTATCTTGTATCATGCCAAGACGGAAACCCCACTTTGGGTGGCACTCGAAGCCATTGATGTATACCCGATTAATATAGGTAATTTGCTATGGCTTTCTACATCAGCTAGAGGACCCATATCTAACCCATTGACACTTCACACACTTAGACTTTGGGACAGACTAAAAGCTCCTTTTAAGCTAATCTCTCCACACTCCCCACTTTTATCTTATTTAGGTCACCCTCAATTTCTCCCAGCATACACAGAACCAACCTCATTCCATGCCTGGGTCCAGGCGGGTCTGACTCGCATCTGCGATCTCGTTAGTGGAGACACTGTGAAGCCCTTTCCAACTATCCAGGAGCAAACAAAACTCCCTCACAAGGAATGTTTCCGCTACCTTCAAATTAAACATTTTGTGCAAATATCCACAAAATCCAACTCTGGTCTGGATACTCTGACCGAGTTTGAGCGTATGTGCGAGTCGGATCCGCATGCCCCTGGTATTATCTCTCGCCTATACTCCCATTTTACATTGCCACCCCCAGACCTACCCACATATGCACAAAGATGGTTTAGAGACCTCGACACTACCCTTGAACCAGAAGACTGGTCGACCATATGGTCTAACACAAAAAGCTCCTCCCAGAATGTTATTGCCTCAGAAGCGAACTATAAAGTATTAATGCGCTGGTATCTAGTCCCAGCTAGAATTGTCAAGTTTCTACCTGAATCCTCCCCTAACTGCTTCAGAGGTTGTGGGGAAAGGGGCACACACCTACATATATGGTGGACATGCCCACAAGTACAACGCTTCTGGGTAATAATATTTCAGATGGCTACCACCCTTCACCAAATTACTTTAACTCCTAACCCCACAATAGCCCTCCTCAACCTCTTTCCACAAGGCTACACCAGATCACAACTCCGACTCCTTCTACATTTATTCACAGCAGCCAAACAGACGATAGCTAAGGCTTGGAAAACACCCACTCTTAACATAGTCGAAACAAAGAATAGGATTACCCAAGCAATGATACATAGCAAAACAGAGGCAAAAATCCTAGATAAAGCCACCCGACACAACAGAGTCTGGCGACCCTGGGTTGAACACTTTTTACCAACAGACATCGATGAAGACCTAGTATCGCTTTAAATGGGCCTAGGCGTCAACCCGAGACTCTATTTTGGCTCCCGAACCCGCGCGGGTTAGCTGGCACCTCCCTCTACCCCCTTTTCCTATCTACAACTGTCCCGTCTATACTCCCCCTTTTACTACCCCCCCCTTTTTTCTTTTTTTTTCAGAATTTCACCTCTCCACCCCACCTTACCCTCTAAAACTGAAAATAGGTACTATACTCTATTACAAGCAATGCACTCGAGGGCCCCCCCCACCACTGTTATAGGGGACTGGCCCAGATTTAGAATGTTTAAAAAAAGGGATTATACCTCCCTCTAATCCCTCAAATATATGCGCTACTAGTTCCAGCATGCTGCATAATTTAGAAATTTATATGCTATCTTAGTATTTAGTTTTCATTAAAACCAAAATTCTTCAGCATTATTTTTATGTACACCGTCATATATTCAATCGAAACTATGTATGGAACTTAATGTAACAGTTGTATGTGAAATTACCAATAAAATATTTGAAAAGAAAAAAAGACCGAAAATTTTGAAAAAAAAACAAGTTTTTCTTTGTTTCTGTTAAAACTTTTTTGTAAATAAGTACGTTTTCTTCTTCAATGACGGGCACTGATATGGCTGCACTGATGGGCACCGATGAGGTGGCACCAATGAGGTGGCACTGACGGGCACTGATGATGGGCACTGATAGGCGGCACTGATGGGCACCGATAGGCGGCACTGATGGGCACTGATAGGTGGACCTGGTATGCGGCACTGATGGGCACTCATAGGTGGAACAGATGGGCACTTATAGGCGGCACTGATGGGCACTCATAGGTGGCATTAATGGTTACTTATGGGTGGCACTGATAGTTGGCACAAATGGGCATGGATGGGCACTGATAGATGGGCACGGATGGGCACTGACAGGTGGCATGAATGGACACTGATGGGTGGCACTGATGGCACTGCTTGTTTGCAGTGATGCCCCTTAGGGTGGCATTGCTGGGCATCACTGCAACATAATGGTGCCAATCAGTGCCCATTTGTGGGCACTGATTGGCACAGATTTGGCACACTGGGCACATGTGGATGGCCATGGGGTACATACCTGGCCATCCACATGTTGCCCCTTCCCTGGTGGTCCTAGTGGCAATCCCTGGTGGTCCAGTGTGCTGATCTGCGGGGGGGCTGCGCTGATAAACAATCAGCACAGACCCCCCCTGCCAGGAGAGCCGCCGGTCGGCTCTCCTCTACTCGCGTCTGTCAGACACGAGTGAGGAAGAGCCGATCAACGGCTCTTCCTATTGACAGCGTGATCAGCCGTGATTGGACACGGCTGATCACGTGGTAAAGAGCCTCCGCCGGAGGCTCTTTACCAAGATCAGTGTAGCGGTGTGTCAGACTGACACACCGCTCCACCGATCGCCGCGATGCGCGCCCCCGGGGGCGCGCTGCGGCATGTTATCCTGCTGGACGTCATATGACGTCCAGTCAGGATAACAGAACCACTTCCCGGACGTCAATCCGCTATAGGGCGGGCGGGAAGTGGTTAATGGAATTTATGATGGATAAAACGGGGATACCCATTATAGCATTAGGGGACTTTAATGAGGTTATAGATAAAAAACTGGATAGGTTCCCATTAGTAAAATAGGGGCAGTACAGCTCTGAGAGCAGGTTGTATCAGTTTTTACAGGAAGCTGGATTATTTGATATATGGAGAATGAGGAACCCAAATACGCTACAATATTCATGCCTTTCAAGCACTTATTCTACACTTTCCAGGATAGACCTGGTTCTAGGTAATGAGGAAGCATCCCAGGTAATAAAAGATATAGCATACTATCCCAGGGGGGTGTCTGACCATTCACTAGTGATGGTTTCGGTGAACTTAGAAGGGAACAAAACAAATGGGGAATACAGAATGGGGAATGGGGAATACAGAAGAGATAGTATTTAAAATAAAAGGGTTTATAGAATTTAATGAGGGCACAGTGACGAGGGGAGTGATGTGGGACACACTGAAGGCATTTATCAGGGGTATATGTATACAGCAGGTGGCAAGAATTAAAAATACATCTAGGGAATGGGAGAATAAGATCAGGAAGGAATTGGTAAAGGCAGAAAAGGAACATGTGGAAGCCCCCTCCCCAGAGAAACCAAGCATTTGGTTAAATAAACAAGAGGAATATAAAGTGGTTGTGACCAGGAAATCTGAGAATAAACGATTATTCCAGAAGCAAGTCGCTTTTGGACAGGGAGAAAACGTGGGACGGATGTTGGCTCACTTGGTGAGAACAAATTCCTCCCCCTCTGCAGTCCCGGCGATCAGGACGGGGAGGGGAGAAATTACCTCCCGGGTATCAGAGATCACAGATACGTTTAGACAATAATATGAAAATCTGTATAAGTCACAGGGGACTGCGGGAGGAGAGGAACTGGACAATTTTTGGGGGAAAATGGAGATACCTTCCCTTTATAGAAGTGGATAAAGAAGGAATGGAAGCCCCAATAACCCTTGAAGAAATACAGCTAGCTGTGACAAAGATGGCCAATCAGAAATCCCCTGGACCAGATGGTCTCCCAGTAGAAACCTATAAATATTATGGGGAAATACTGCTCCCGGAGCTTCTTAAAGTGCTGAACTGGGCGGAGGTGGAGGGGAAACTGCCCACTTCTATGACTGAAGCAACGATAATAATTTTGCATAAAGAGGGGAAGGACCCGTTGGAAACTACTTCCTATAGGCCCATTTCCCTACTCTGTTCGGGTGCTAAGATACTGGCTAAATTAATGGCAGCTAGGTTAAATAAGGTAATATCCAAACTGATACAACCAGATCAAACAGGGTTTATCCCTAGTAGATCAACTTGCATGAACATTAGGAGGGTATTACTTAATTTACAGATACCAACAGATAACACTGGAGAAAGAGCAGTAATGTCACTAGATGTGGTTAAGGATTTTGATAGCCTAGAATGGGAATATATATGGTGAGTACTGGAAGAATTTGGTTTTGGCCCCTCGTTTATTAGGTGGATAAAAATACTATATAATGCACCTAGCGCAAAAATCAGAGTCAACAATGATTACTCAGGTAAGATCCAAATGGAGAGGGGGACGAGACAGGGGTGCCCACTGTCACCGCTGCTTTTTGCTCTGGCAAAGCCTTTGGTTATTGCAATAAGATCAAACACAAACATGGCTGGGTTCAGGAGAACAATAGGGGAGGAGAGAATCGCATTATATGCAGACAATGTACTCCTCTTCCTAGGAGACACAGAGCAATCATTAAAGCAGGCGATGTGTATTTTCAGAGACTTTGGAAGACTCTCTGGTTTAGTTATAAACTGGGAAAAATCAGCACTTATGCCGCGTACACACGGTCGGACTTTTCGGCTACAAAAGTCCGACAGACTTTCGACGGACTTTTGGCGGACTTGCGGCAGACTTTCTTACGAACGGACTTGCCTACATACGATCACACAAAAGTCTGATGGATTGGTACGTGATGACGTACACCGGACTAAAATAAGGAAGTTGATAGCCAGTAGCCAATAGCTGCCCTAGTGTGGGGTTTTTGCCCGTCGGACTAGCACACAGACGAGCGGATTTCTGGGTCCGGCGTAGTTACGACGTAAAGATTTGAAGCATGTTTCAAATCTAAAGTCCGTCAGATTTGCGGCTGGAAAAGTCCGCTGAAAGTCCGGGGAAGCCCACACATGATCAGATTGTCAGCCAGCTTTAGTCCGTCGGCGTCTGTCGGACTTTTGTAGACGAAAAGTCCGACCGTGTGTACACGGCATTATGCCATTGGACCCCATTGGGAACCAAATATCTTCCGGTAGTCCCCAAGTGGAAGTAGTTGAGACAATGAAATATCTGGGAATATATATATCTAGAGACCCAAATAAATTTATAGATAACAACATAGTCCCCCTTTTGACTAAATTTAAAAGTAAAATAGAAATCTGGCGGCGACTTCCTTTATCGGTCGCAGGGAGATGCAATCTGATTAAAATGGTGTGGTTGCCACAATTATTGTATGTATTGCATAATTCCCCGACTTGGATACATAAGAAATGGTTTAAAAAAAATGATTCTCTATTTAGTGGTTTAATATGGAAAGGTGGCCAACCCAGGATAAGTCTACAAACCCTACAGCTATCAACAAGGGAGGGGGGCATGGCGGTACCGCACCCACGAAGTTACTTTTTGGCAGCCCAATTGCAACATCTAAAAGGGAACAGAAGGGGGTATAAATAGGGAATTAATGATATTAGGGAGTCCACATAAATCAGTAGTGGAGGTATTGGAGGCTAATTCCTTTCTTAGTAAACCCCCCACAGTAGGACTAGCCATAAAAATATGGAAAGCAGTTAAATCTCTTAGAGGACAAGGTGGGGTGATAGAACAAACTCCCCTCTGGGAGAATAAAAATCTGCTGGGAACTGGAGAAGATAGGGAGGATTAAAGAATGGGAAAGGAAAGGAATAGGTGGGTTGGTCCAGCTGTACGAGGGAAGAACGTTAAAAACATTCACTGCATTGAGAGAGGAATATGATATACCTAAGCATACATTCTATAAATACTTACAAATCCAACATGCTTTAAAAGCCCAGTTTGAGGAAAAAGGCCCGGTCTGGTGGAATACCCCTTTGTATCAAAAAATCACTGGCCCTGGAAAGAGTAAGGGATTTATATCTGACATATATTTAGATTTATGTGGAGGAAGTATTGAGTGCCCAGAATCCCTTAAGAGTAAGGGGAAATGGGAGGAGGATCTAGGGGCAATATCGGACGGTCAATGGAGGAAGGTATTAGAGAGAGGACACTTAGTGTCGGTCTCGCCTGCACAGAAGGTTTCTTTTTTGATGCTGGTTCACAGGACATACTATACACCTAAGAGAATGTTTGAGTTTAGATGGAGAGTAGATTCGGGGTTCCCTCGATGTCAGGACACAGGGGATTTGCTGCATATGATATGGAGGTGCCCTAAGTTGTTTCGCTATTGGTCAGAGATCCTTGAAACAATAAACACGATATATAGGTCTAGATTGGAGATGGATCCCAGACTCTGCATCTTGGGCTTGGGAGAGGGAATAGATGGTATGCCCGGTGTAACTAAAGCAGTGCTTGGGTGTCTTTTTCAAGCAAGAAAATTAATAGCACAAAGATGGCAAGCAAAAAAAACCCCAACGGTAAGAGAATGGGTCAGCATAGTAACAGAGATGATATGGAGAGCGAAAACAGTATATACAAGGAGAAAAAATATTAAGGAATTTTAAAAAATGTGGAGGCCCTGGTTGGAGAAGATGGGATACTCTATGTAAAGCATTAAAAGAAAGGCTATGGAAGGCTCTGTGGAAATTAATATACAGGAGTAGGAGAAAGTATGACACAGAATATAGTTACATAGTTACATAGTAGGTGAGGTTGAAAAAAGACACAAGTCCAACCTATGTGTGTGATTATATGTCAGTATTACATTGTATATCCCTGTATGTTGCGGTCATTCAGGTGATTATCTAATAGTTTCTTGAAGCTATCAATGCTCCCCACTGAGACCACCGCCTGTGGAAGGGAATTCCACATCCTTGCCGCTCTTACAGTAAAGAACCCTCTACGTAGTTTAAGGTTAAACCTCTTTTCTTCTAATTGTAATGAGTGGCCACGAGTCTTGTTAAACTGTCTTCTGCGAAAAAGTTTTCTCCCTATTGTGGGGTCACCAGTACAGTATTTGTAAATTGAAATCATATCCCCTCTCAAGCGTCTCTTCTCCAGAGAGAATAAGTTCAGTGCTCGCAACTTTTCCTCATAACTAAGATCCCCCAGACCCTCCCTAAGATCCCCCAGTAAGGAGGGGAGGGAAGGGATAAAAGGGAGTAGCAAATAAAATAGGGGGTTAAAGGGGTACATATTGTGAAATGTTCTCAAATGTATCCTGTATAATTTTTATTGTGGCTATTTTTGATATTTTTATAAATCACAGACTGTAACTGAGGAAAACGAATAAAGATTATTAAAACGTAAATACAAGTCTCCTGACATTTATGGGTCTATTAATAAAAATAAATAAATAAAAGTACAGAACCCAGAGAAAATGCTTGAACATTTCTTTTCTGTGAATTGGAGTTAAAAAAAGAATTTCCTTTTTGTCTACTGAATTCATATGTGTGCGAGTATGATCTCTGAGTTATTTCCATAAAACCACTCCTGACAGAAGATAAGGGGTCTAGTTCTAAAACATTTGTTGGATGAATGTGACAAGCATTCTCCCAGCTGTTACAAATGCTGGCAGTATTTAAATTTACACAATGGTTTCCTATGATCATCAGCTCCATCTAGTGCTCATAATTATTATTATTATACAGGATTTATATAGCGCCAACAGTTTGCGCAGCACCAAAATAATAATAATTATGCACCAGAAATCCTACAATACCACATTTTTGCCATTCAATGGTGCTGGTGATCATAGGAATTCACTGTTCACATTTGTTAAACACATTTTTTTTTACAACTAGACCTGTAAGTGTTTGTGAAAGCTTACACCACAAAATGTACTCAACCAATGAAAGGTAATGACTCCATTTTTATTTTTCTACTGCTATCAATGGCCAACACGGTACAACACTTCATCCATGTCTTTGGTGATCTCTGATCTCCTTATGAACTGTTTCTTACATGATGAAGATCAGCCATGGAGTATATCTGAGGTGTATATCAGGGTGTGCTTCTTCCCCACATGAGAGCTGTGATGTCCAGCAACAATTATATCGAAGACATTTCCCGCACTCAAGGTACTAATACACCTCGAGGGTTGTGTGGGATCCCTGATGTACAGGAAGACAGGACTTCAGTGAGGAACAATTCCCTCACTCAGGACAGGAATACGGCTTCTTCCCGTGTGAGATCTCTGATGTTTGGAAAGATTGGACTTCTGTGGAAAGCATTTCCCGCACTCAGGACAGGAATATGGCTTATCCTCAGTCAGACCAGGAATGGTCATTCTCCTCTGTACCAATTTCAGATGACTGTAAACAGAGGACTTCTGTGGGTTACGTTTCCGCCAATCAGAACAGGAAAGTAGATCTACCTCTGTGTGCAATTTCTCATGTTTGCTAAGATTGGACTTCTTAATAAAACATTTCCCACACTCAGAACAGGAATACGGCTTTTCCCCCGTGTGATACCACAGATGATTGGAAAGAGAGATTTTCTGAGAACAACATTTACCACACTCCACACAGGAATAGGGCTTTTCACCCGTGTGCACTCTCTGATGCACAGTAAGATTGGACTTATGTGAAAAACTTTTCCTGCATTCAGGGCAAGAATACGGCTTCTCCCCTGTGTGAGTTCTTTTATGTCCATCAAGATTGGTTTTTAAACTGAAACATTTCCCACACTCAGGACAGGAATATGGCTTCTCCCCCGTGTGAGATATCTGATGTCTGTTAAGATTGGACTTCATCGAAAAACATTTCCCGCACTCAGGACAGGTATACGGCTTCTCTCCTGTGTGAGATCTTTTATGCATGTCAAGACTGGATTTAAAATGGAAACACTTCCCACACTTAGTACAGGAAAAGCTCTTATCTGTTGGAAGGACGGCACCGTCCCTCACAGTCTGAGGTTCCTCAGGATAAGAGGAATATGATGGTCCATCTACACTGTGTGGTGCCAGATGGACATTTGAGGTAGCCGGGTTTTCTCCTGGACTATACTGTGTGATGTCCTCATCTTCTACTTTACAGTCTGGAGACATAGTGAGACAATCCTCTGAGGTTTTCCTCATCTCCCGTCCATCTACTAAAATAGAAATAAAAAGATTATTACTAGACATGAGCAGATTGGTTCCCCTAAACCACGACTCCGCCCACATCAGGCAGCTTTGTCTCTGAGGATCTTACAATTCCACCCTCAAGGTAACTAGTAAATGGGACCTCTGATCTCCTACCAGTTCATTTCTTTATTCATGGACCTTAGTCAGAGAGTGAGGAAACAACGAGAACTGTCTTTTATAGGAGTGACAGTGATGAGGGGATTATAGGATGAGTGTCCCTACCCAGGCATGAGGCAGAAGATTCAAGGTACGTGCCTAGGTCTAGTAATGCCTATGTTGAAAATCAACATTTTGCTGCCAGCTGAACCCCAGAATCTCCATAAATCCAGTCTAGATTCATAAATTGTGTCTGCAGCACAGAGAAGGAAGATTATCTGAGAGAAATACAGGAATACAGGACGGGGAACACAGCTCAGGAAAGTGACCAGGGGATTACAGGCTGATATCACCCAGTCCTTGTCGTACTCTGCACCAATCAGTGAGCAGTATGGGTGGAGGAATGTATTTAGTGTTAATGACCCACCTGTACTGATCTCTGTAGGAGTGTCCTCCTCTATAAATGTCCCCGTTATTCCATCCTCCTCCATAGACTGCTGATCATCCCTCACATACCTCTCTTCTTCTTCTTCTGCTTTAACCTCAAATTCTATATCGATTGGATCTCCACTCTGAATCAAGAAAAGGAGAGAGAATATCATCTGTAAAATATAAGCTTTAATATTGTGACATCACATATAAAATCCACACATTGTCTCTATAAGTGTTTTTTATAACCTCTGTCCCACCAACCTTGTAACAGTGAGGGATGGTGTGATCTTCCTGTGTGGAATCCCGGGAATACAGAGGATGAGGACATCTCTCTGGTGGGTTCCTGGTATTAGGTGGCTCCATCATATCCTTGTGTCCTTCTGAAAACTCCTCCAGCACTCTATACTCCTCATCCTCCTCTTTATACTCTTCTTTAACAACAATATTATCATCCTCAAGGTTTCCACTCTGAATATATAATAAAACATTCATTGTAACAAACATGCTGTGTATAAATCAGAACTACCAATAATTGTCAATCGTCTACCTGATGATGGTGAGGGATGGTGTGATCTTCCTGTGTGGAATCCCGGGAATACAGAGGACGGGGACATCTCTCTGGTGGGCTTTTGTAGCTGGATGACTCCACCATGGTGTCCTGGTACAGATCTTTGTGTTCTTTTAGAGACTCTGACTCCTCCATCATTCCATCCTCCTCTTTTATCTCTTCTTTAACCTCAACTTTAGAATCTCTCAGGTTTCCACTCTGAATATAGAATAAAAATGATATCAAAGCAGTGTTGCCAACCGCCCGTGTTTTACAGGCAGCCCATAAAAACCCCTAAGGTGGAAAGCCTGTCAGTAAAAAAAATGAGCTGTCGGCCTGTGACGCTTTCGGCTCAGAACTGCGCATGTGCAGTTCTGGCCCGGAGCTGGCTGAGAGTCTCCGATGAGTCTTCTTTCCAACGGTGTCTCTGAGTGCTGCTGCTGTTTCTACCCTCCCCCTTTCCTAGCGTGCCTTATTTGATTTCATCAGAGGAGATGCTGGGGGGGGGGAGGAGTGGAGACAGCCTGCAGTGGAGCACCGACTTCAGCCTAGCAGAAGGTAAGCTGAGTGGGCTGTGTTCATGTCGGTGGTGGCTTGTCTTAGTGGGCAGGGGGAGGGGAGAGGGTGAGTGTTGGGTCAGTGCATTTCAGTCTGGTAGTTGGAAACACTGCATCAATGGTAACAATGCAGATAATGTACAGATCCTAATGATACTATCAGTGATTGTTCCTCATCTACCTGATGATGGTGAGGGATGGTGTGATCTTCCTGTGTGGAATCCCGGGAATACAGAGGACGGGGACATTTGTCTGGTGGGTTCCCATTACTGGATCCATCTGTAGGAAACACACACACTGACTGAATACATTGTTTCTATGTGTTTATCAGATGATGGGGGATCTAGGTGGACCCTCCGTACTGCTCTCTCCTTTACAATAAAGTCTCCTCTTACCCGGTGATGTGAGGGGCGGCTGATTCTCCATCATGATGTCCTTGTAGAGATCCTTGTGTCCTTCTAAATACTCCCACTCCTCCATGGAGAAATAGACAGTGACATCCTGACACCTTATAGGAACCTGACACACACAATGATACAGTCACCATCCAGACACATCCCTTGTCTGTTACTGGATAATGTCCCAGAATTCCCAGCACCGCTCACCTCTGTTCCATGATCTCTCTGGTGACTTCTAGAATCTTCTTTTTATTTCTCTATTCTATCAGGGAGGGAGGTGGAGGCAATGTGATGGTCATATGATCTCCAGACTTCACAGGAGGAAAACTCTAGATCTGAAAACAAATAGTAACATTTAAATGATATTCCCAGAATCCTCCTCACCTCACCATTCAGGTTTCCTTTTTTATTAAAGTCCCACATCAGACTGAGGTATAATTTACCCACACAGGACCCCCACACCACAAAGGTTAAAGCTTGAAGCAGGTATTCTGACGTCTTTACCTACAACACAGGGCCAATAGTCCCACTTTGCTAGTGAGGATTCCAAGGGTCCGCCCACATACTAAGAGCATCAGAAAAAAAAGCAGATAGAGGGAGATTGGGTGGAGGAGCTGTGAGGTCAGTGTGATGTCATAGGACATATAGACTCTGGATGGAGGAACATTTGGATAGGGAGATTTGAGGGGTCCTCTATTTGAGGCTCCCATGGAAACCAAATCATTGTTCCTGGGTGTGTCCTACCTCTCCTAAACTGAAGAGTGAACTTTGACCTTTACCATACAGAAATCTGTCGGGAATCTGTAAAAGTAAGCTCTCATGTGATCAGGTGACGTGCGGAGGAATGGAGTGTAAATAGCAGACAATTTTCTCCAGAGCTCCTAATGGTGGGGATGGATTTTGCTGAGTGCTGGTGCCAAGTTTCCACCCCCCAGGATCACTGCAGGTGTGGAGAAAAGCTGTGTAAGAGGATATGGAGGAGAGATGAGGAGGAGATCCAGGAATCAGGATAAAGGTCAGGACAAGCAACAGACGAGCGCATCCAAGAGATGAAGCCGGGGTCACTACACAGAAAATCAATCCAAGGAAACAACAGGCAGGACGAGGAATAGCAAGAAGGAGCTCAGAGACAAATGAGAATATTGCTCAGCCAATGGGAGATTATCTCAGCATGACTTACATAATGAAGGAGATGAGGGGGAGGGGAGGAAGTCACTTATGGTGACCATAGAGACATGGAAATTCAGCTGGTTCAGCAGGGATCGGTCACATTTCCATCCATGTGTGGTCACTGCCGGATAAAAGTCACTCCATCAGCGGCTGCAGCCAATAGCTTCATCACTGATCTGTGTATTCTGAGAGCGGAGGAGCGCCCCCCATTGTCAGAATACAATAGTGCAGCGGGGAGGATTCCCCCATCCCCCTCCAATGTGTGGATGGGGGAATCACCAGATTTTTTCACTCATCTCACTGGCTGAACAATAAAACTGAACCATGTATGGCCAGCTATGGAGGGAAGATATATTAATCATCAACTGACCCTCCCTGAAGGGGTTAATGTATGTATTACCTCCTCTGCCGCCAGTTCCTGCAACGTCTTCTCTCTACGTTCTACCAAATGGAATGCTCTGTCTTTACCTGACATCACTTCCTGTCTGTATCTGACATCACTTCCTGTCTGTATTCCATAGAGACTTTTTTACAAGGTAGAGGTGAGATCACCACCTTGTGGAGCTCAGAGGAACTGCAGCTCAAGAAACGTCTCAGCGTGAACAAGGCTGTTTCAAGTATTATTATTATTATTATACAGGATTTATATAGCGCCAACAGTTAACGCAGCGCTTTACAGTATAGAAATGAAGACACTGCAAGCTGTTTGAGGAGTCATATTGAATTGTATAACAGGAAAAGAAAACACAGAACAGGAATTACAAGCAATGCAATATTACCATAGAATATATTACAATAGAGTCCCTGTGTTTGTATAAGATCTCCCTTTTTTTTACATTCAATCCAAAAATGTGTAAACAACCTAAAAACAGATTGTTAACAGTCTTAAACATAACATGCTGTGTTACTGGTAGATACACTACAGAAGGAGTCTATTTGGCGGTCTTGAAACTTGAACGCTGCGCAAGGCCACAGTGATTTTGCCTGGGGAATGCTGTTCAGCTCCAGAAAAAATTGGCCAAATATGTGTATGTTGTATGTGTTTGTAAGCGCGTCGAGACCCCATGGGGTAAGGACCGTGCTATACCGCAGATGGACACCGGCGGAAAAGCGCCCTGAGGCGATTCAGTTCGCATAGGTAGCGCTATACAAATCATTCATTCATTCAAGAGCTCCTCTCTTTCCTGGCTGGTGTGTTTGGTACAGAAGAACTTACTGCCATATGTGGCTTCATTATGTCATCCTCATGGTATCCTTCAGATATGACCGTAGTATTGTCACTGACTTGCTTATGTGGTCCAGTAGGACAAAGGGAATTGTAAGACAGGGGGCATTGTAGGACTAGGGACATTGTAGGACTAGGGACATTGTAGGACTAGGGACATTGTAGGACTAGGGGCATTGAGTGCCTCAGGAGGATCATATGCAGGAAGCTCATAGGCTTGTGCTGTGAGTTCTTCTGCCACTCACAGGTCCACTCGATTGTGGCGACAGAGATTGCCTTCCAAGATATGAGTGAGGAGCAACTCTCTGAACAGAGGTGCCCAGCCATCAGTGACCAGTCCTTTCGCCAGGCAGCAGCTTCATACGGACTGATTCTCCAATGCTTAGCTCAGGTAAGCCTTTGGCAGACACATCAAATGTCAGTTTGTAGATCTGTTTTCTATGTCAGAGTTTCCCCAGTACACCTGTAACCACACAAGGTTTAAGCAATTTGTTTGCCACAGGTAATGAAGTCTTCAGTCTCCTTGACAACAAGTGCTGTCCAGGACTACTGTCTATACCTTCGGTTGGGGTGTTCCTCCAATGTAGAATGGCTTTCCACGGGTCATTGCCATCATATTGGGACTTCTTGCAAAGATTCTTTACTATCTTTACAGCTGATTTTGCTTTGCCATTAGCTTGTGGGTGCCACAGGGATGAGATAAGATGTTCAAACCGCCAATCTGTAGAGAACTGTCTGAATTGCTCACATGCAAATTGAGGTTCATTGTCCGAGATTACTCTGTCCGGCAGTCCATAACATGCAAACTGTACTTCACAACACTTGATTGTAGTTTCAGCACACAGGTCAGGAAGGTGCTCAATCTCCCAAAAACCAGAATAGTGATCCACAATCAGTAGAACATTTTGCCCAGCCAAGGCCGGGCAGGCAGCACATGTGACATTATGGGTTCTTTCTGTTGAGCCTGTGCATATTCATTGCATGCTGAGCAACGGCTAATAAAGTCTCTAATCTCATTTGCATGTTGGGCCAATATAAGGTATCTCGTGCCTGCCTATAGCATGCTTCTCCACCAATGTGACCGGCATAAATGCGTGTCTCCGATCTTAGAGATTTAGAAATGATGATTCTTGGCTCCTTGTAAAGTATGCCATCCTGAATGCCGATTTCATGTCTGAAAGTCCAATATTCTCTCACAAGTAATGGCACTTCCATCCTTGAATCTGTCCAACCGTTCAGAACAGCAGATTTACGTGCTTGCAAACTCTCGTCAATTTCTGTGTGCTGTTTTATCTGAAGCAAATGCTGGTCTGTGACATTTGAATAATTGATCTGTGACAGGACATCCAGGTCCTGTTGAACATTGTAGACTGTGTGTTGTGCACATTCAGGTGTGTCACCTGCTGCTGTAGCTCTGCTAAGAGTGTCACTAATGTATATTTCAGGTCCAGCTTTATAGACAACATTAAGGCAATAGTTTGGCCTGCTGGGAGAGCCTATATATTTGGGTGGAGTCAGGTGATTAGTGTTCTGTGCCACCTGGACGGCTGTCTTTGTGGACGTGTGTTAAGAAGCCCGAGATGCTAGGCCAGAGTCTGGGGCATATCCCGGGGCATGTGGCTGCTAGGCTGCCTAAAGGGACAATCCAGGAGTGGGGTAGTCCAACCAGAAGCAACAGTTCTGCCGGCCAGAGAACCGAACAGTGGTCGGGAGGTAAACAGGGGAAAGCTGTCACCACGAAGGGACCATCCACCTTGTTACCAGAGACCAGCAGAAGCAAGTACCTGAGCAGTATTCTCACCAACTGGGAACAGTAAAGAATTGGGAAACTTCAGCAGGTGGCAAGCCAGGGACCTAGTAGGACAGCTGAGGTGACGCTTGGAGAAGTATCTGTGAGTGCCAAGCCAGGGACCCAGCTAGTGGAGGTGACCCTTAAACGGTTTAATACCGGGCCTTTTCACCCCCTTCCTTCCCAGACCAATTTTCGTTGTGCGACGTTGTACCCAAACAAAATTGACGTCCTTTTTTCCCCACAAATAGAGCTTTCTTTTGGTGGTATTTGATCGCCTCTGCGGTTTTTATTTTTTGCGCTATAAACAAAAGAAGAGCAAAAATTTTGAAAAAAACACAATATTTTTTACTTTTTGCTATAATAAATATCTCAATTTTTAAAAAAACAAAACACATTTTTTCCTCAGTTTTGGCCGATATGTATTCTTCTACATATTTTTGGTAAAAAAAAATCACAATAAGCGTATATTGATTGGTTTGCGCAAAAGTTATAGCGTCTATAAAATACGGGATAGATTTATGGCATTTTTAAAAAAAAAAATATTTATTTATTTTTTTTACTAATAATAGCGGCGATCGCGATTTTTTTCATGACTGCGACATTATGGCGGACACATCGAACACTTTTGACACATTTTTGGGACCATTGTCATTTATACAGCGATCAATGCTATAAAATTGCATTAATTCCTGTGTAAATGTGACAGGCAGTGAAGGGGTTAACCACTAGGGGGACACAAGGGGTTAAATGTGTTTCCTAGGAAATGCTTCTAACTCTAGGGGGCGGGGACGTACAAGGGGAGGAGACCGATCAGTGTTCCGCTGTTCTGGGAACACAGATCGCTCTCCTCTGAGCTGACAGGACGTTTACACACACACAGATCCACGGTCCGGCCCGGTTAACAGGCAATCGCGGGTGCCCGGCGGACATCGCGGCCGCCGGGCACACGCAACGGGTCCCGAGCAACGCGGCGGGCGCGCGCGCCCCGTAGGCGGCCGGGAACCCGAGGCCGTCATATGACGTCCACCCAGGATGGGAGATCCCATCTGTGGACGTCATTTGACTATAAGCGGGTAGGGAAGTGGTTAAAGAACATCAATCTGAGTGTATCAAGCTAGTGAACGGAGCAGGCCAGCGGGGGTGAGGCTTGAGGAAGATACTTAGTGGAAGACTGGTGGTGTCTTGCTGATGCCTTTCCCTGTCTGACTATAGAAGTCTCTGAATCTGTTAAATTCACATTGCACTTTAACTAAGGGTGGTCTGGCCCTAACCCTCTCTCCCCAAGTTTTGTTCAAGAGACAATAAAATCTCTTTGCATTCAAGAAGTGTCTGGTGCCCATCAATTGACTTTGCATTGCACCCACTATGCCTGGTAACCCACTCTACACTGAAGGATGTCAGAGGTCCCTAACCCTAAAGGTTCTCATTAGACCAGAGGGGGCCCCGGACTCGGCTACATAGATATCAGGGGCTTATGGTAAGTTTGTGCCGGGATCTCGTCACGACCGTAGAAGTAGTGATGAAAGCACTGGCAGGCAAACACAATACTCAGACCTTCCATTTCAATTTCTGGGTAGTTTTGCTCAGTAGGGGTCAGTGCCCTTGAAGCAAATGCGATAGGCTGGCCAGCTTGCAATAGGCAACACCTGAGTCCAATTTTTCTCCAATCACTTTGAATAGTTACAGGTTTTGTAACATCATAGTACTTAAAGAGGAGTTCCGCCCCCCCACCAAAAAATTAAAAGTCAGCAGCTGCAAATACTGTAGCTGTTGACTTTTAATATTAGGACACGTACCTTCCAGGGATCCCATGATGTCAGCACAACAGACGATTTTCTGATTGGCTCTCGGGTGCTACCGCCGCCATTCCTGGTAAGGGAAACCAGAAGTGAAGCCTTTTACCTTCACAGCCGGTTCCCTACTGAACATGCGTGAAGTGCTCTGTGCTTTACTTCTGGGGAATCTCGTCACTGCGAGGTCTCCCGGAAGTGGGGAAGGGTACCTGTCAAAAACAGGTACCTGCTCCCCCCCAAAAGGTGCTAAATGTGGCATTGTAGGGGGGAAGAAGCAAACAAGCAGAGCTTCCCCTTTTGGGTGGAGCTCCGCATTAAGTACAGGTGTACCTGTGACAAAACATTTGATTTCCTACACTGCATTATCATGCTTAGGAAGCCAATGCCAAACCACATCCTTGTCCAGATGCCTTCTCAATGGCCCACAGACTTCCGAGAGATGTGGTAGGAATTTTGTTAAATAGGTAACAAATCCTATGAAGCGCTGTAGAGATTTCACATTAGACGGCTGTAGCATATCCAGTATAGCCCTGATTTTTTCTGGGTCAGCCTTCAAACCCTCCAAAGATAGTATACAGTATGTCCATGGAAGCGGACCTCTTTGACCTTGAATTGCATTTTTTCATGGCAAGTCTTATGCCGCGTACACACGATCGGACTTTACGGCAGACTTGGTCCAGTGGACCGGAGTCCGTCGGACAATTCAATCGTGTGTGGGCTCCAGCCGACTTTTTTTCCCCAAAAGTTCGACGGACCTAGAAATGAAACATCCTTCAAATCTTTCCGACGGACTTGAGTCCAGTCGAAAAGTCCGCTCTTCTGTAGGCTAGTCCGACGGACAAAAACCGACGCTAGGGCAGCTATTGGCTACTGGCTATGAACTTCCTTGTTTTAGTCTGGCTGTACGTCATCACGTACGAATCCGTCGGACTTTGGTTGCTCGTGTGTAGGCAAGTCCGTTCATTCGAAAGTCCGTCGTAAAGTCCGTCGAAAAGTCCACCGGACCTAGTCCATCGAAAAGTCCGCTCGTGTGTACGCGGCATTAGTTTCAACTGCCTACAATGACTCATCAATTCCAGCAGTTTGCCATCATGATCTTGCTCTGCTTCCCCATTCGTATCCCCATAGCCTACCACAAATATGTCATCAGCAACTGGTTCAATACCAATGAGTCTAGCCAATAGTTCATGTTGTTTATATTAATACACCTCTGATGCAACTGAATCTCCAAAAGGCAATTTGAACCACCTTTTCCTGCCCCAGCGATTCCAGAAAGTTGTCTTGTAGCTACTTAAGGTATCCGACTTACATTGTAAAAATACATCTCGAGCATCAACAAGCGTGAACAGTCGTGCCTTTGGCAGCTTGTTCAAAACATCCTGGAGAGTTGGCATGATGTAATGAGATTGCCTCGGTGCCTGAATCAAGAATTTGGGATCTTTACACATTCTTAGCTTATCAGACTTCTTTACAATTTCCATGTTACTTATCCAATTGGTTGGTTCAGTCACTGGTGCTAAATGTCCATCAGCTTCATATTGGTCAAGCTGTGGCTTGACTGCCTATTTTAAGGCCACTGGTATTGCATGGTGCACACTGGACGAACACTTGCGTCAAGGTGGAAATGAACTTCCTCTGGAACAGATTCTACAGGCCCAGTAAAAACATCACTAAATTCCTGTGATAGCTGTTGTTTTGTCAAAGACCCTTTGAATTGATTGTCCACCTTTATTAGGTATATCTTGCTAGAAGTAGGTTGGACCCTCTTTATTAGGCCCACCTTGCTAGTAGTTGGTTGGACCCCCTTTATTAGGTCCCCTTGCTAGTAGCAGGTTGGACCTCCTTTATTAGGTACACCTTGCTAGTAGCGGGTTGGACCCCTTCATTAGGTCCCCTTGCAAGTAGCGGGTTGGACCCTCTTTATTAGGTCCCCCTTGCTAGTAGCGGGTTGGACCCCTTCATTAGGTCCCCTTGCTAGTAGCGGGTTGGATCTCCATTATTAGGTACACCTTGCTAGTAGCAGGTTTGACCCTCTTTATTAGGTACATCTTGCTAGTAGCGGGTTGGACCCTCTTTATTAGGTCCCCCTTGCTAGTAGCGGGTTGGACCCCCTTTATTAGGTCCCCTTGCTAGTAGCGGGTTGGACCTCCTTTATTAGGTACACCTTGCTAGTAGCAGGTTTGACCCTCTTTATTAGGTCCCCCTTGCTAGTAGCGGATTGGACCCCCTTTATTAGGTCCACCTTGCTAGTAGCGGGTTGGACCCCCTTTATTAGGTCCACCTTGTTATAAGTGAGTTGGACCCCTTTATTAGGCCCCCTTACTAGTAGCAGGTTGGACCCCCTTTATTAGGTCCACCTTGCTAGTAGCGGGTTGGACCCCCTTTATTAGGCCCCCCTTGCTAGTAGCAGGTTGGACCCCCTTTATTAGGCCCCCCTTGCTAGTAGTGGGTTGGACCCCCTTTATTAGGTCCACCTTGCTAGTAGTGGTTGGACCCCCTTTATTAGGTCCACCTTGCTAGTAGCAGGTTGGACCCCCTTTATTAGGTCCACCTTGCTAGTAGCAGGTTTGACCCTCTTTATTAGGTACATCTTGCTAGTAGCGGGTTGGACCCTCTTTATTAGGTCCCCCTTGCTAGTAGCGGGTTGGACCCCCTTTATTAGGTCCCCTTGCTAGTAGCGGTTTGGACCTCCTTTATTAGGTACACCTTGCTAGTAGCAGGTTTGACCCTCTTTATTAGGTCCCCCTTGCTAGTAGCGGATTGGACCCCCTTTATTAGGTCCACCTTGCTAGTAGCGGGTTGGACCCCCTTTATTAGGTCCACCTTGTTATAAGTGAGTTGGACCCCTTTATTAGGCCCCCTTACAAGTAGCAGGTTGGACCCCCTTTATTAGGTCCACCTTGCTAGTAGCGGGTTGGACCCCCTTTATTAGGCCCCCCTTGCTAGTAGCAGGTTGGACCCCCTTTATTAGGCCCCCCCTTGCTAGTAGTGGGTTGGACCCCCTTTATTAGGTCCACCTTGCTAGTAGTGGTTGGACCCCCTTTATTAGGTCCCCCTTGCTAGTAGCAGGTTGGACCCCCTTTATTAGGTCCACCTTGCTAGTAGCAGGTTGGACCCCCTTTATTAGGCCCCCCATGCTAGTAGCGGGTTGGACCCCCTTTATTAGGCCCCCCTTGCTAGTGGCGGGTTGGATCCCCTTTATTGGGTCCACCTTGCTAGTAGTGGTTGGACCCCCTTTATTAGGCCCACCTTGCTATTAGCGGGTTGGACACCCTTTATTAGGTTCCCCTGGCTAAAAGCAGGTTGGACCCCCTTTATTAGGTCCCCCTTGCTAGTAGCGGGTTGGACCCCCTTTATTAGGCCCCCCTTGCTAGTAGCGGGTTTGACCCCCTTTATTAGGTCCCCCTTGCTAGTAGTGGGTTGTACACCCTTTATTAGGTCCACCTTGCTAGTAGTGGGTTGGACCCCCTTTATTAGGTCCACCTTGCTAGTAACGGGTTGGACCCCCTTTTGCCTTCATTCTTGGTGGCACAGATACAGCAAGGTTTTGGAAAAGTTCCTCAGAGATTTTGCTCCATAGTGACATGATAACATCACACAGTTGCTGCAGATTTGTCGGCTGCACATCCATGATGCCAATCTCCCGTTCCACCACATTCCAAAGGTGCTCTATTGGATGAGATGTGGTGAGTGTGGAGGCCATTGGAGGACAGGGACCTCATTGTCCAGGGGTGAGATGATTGGAGCTTTGTGACATGGTGCATTATCCTGCTGGAAGGAGCCATCAGAAGATGGGGACACTGTAGTCATAAAGGGATGGACATGGTCAGCAACAATACTCAGGTAGGCCGTGGTGTTTAAACAATGCTCAATTGGTACTAAGGGCCCCAAAGTATGCCCATCCCCCACACCATTACACCACCACCACCAGCCTGAACCAGTGATAGCCCGTCCCCCACGCCATTACATGACCACCACCGCCAGCCTGAACCGGTGATACAAGGCAGGATGGATCCATGCGCCAAATTCTGACCCCACCATCTGAATGTCGCAGCTGAAATTCAGACTCATCAGGCCAAGCATAGTTTTTCCAATCTTCTATTGTCCAATTTTGGTGATCCTGTGCCAATTGTAGCCTCAGTTTCCTGTTCTTAGCTGACAGGAGTGGCCATCCCCCCCTCCTGCCGCCTTCCGATGCTCTTACCAGGCCTCCCGTCCCACCGGGAGACCTGATCCTCTATCCGCCACTTCCGGCGGCTAGAGACAGACTGGCACGAAGCCAGAAACGGCTTTGTTCCAGTCTTCTCTCTGTAAACACGGAAGTGACGTCATGACGTCACTTCCTGTTTACTCGGCTGCCAATGGCACCGGTTTTTAACAAATATGAAGTATTCAGAATCGCCGTTTTCGGCGATCTGAATACTTTGAAGTGCAAAAGAGGGATTTGGGGTCTTTTAGACCCCCGATCCCTCCATAAAGAGTACCTATCACCACCTATTACTGTCACAAGGGATGTTTACATCCCTTGTGACAGCAATAAAAGTGATCAAATTTTAAAAAAAGTGATTTTTAAAAAAAACACAATGTAAAAAAATAAAAATTAAATTAAAAAAATAAAATTTTTAAAGCGCCCCCGTCCCCACGAGCTCGCACAGCACAGAAAATGCATATGGAAGTCGCACCCGCATATGTAAACGGTGTTCAAATCACACATGTGAGGTATCGCCGCGATCGTCAGAGGGAGAGCAATAATTCTAGCACTAGACCTCCTCTGTAACTCTAACCTGGTAACCGTTATTTTTTTTTAAATGTCGCCTATGGAGATTTTTTGGTAACGTAGCTTGTCGCCATTCCACGAGTGTGCGCAATTTTAAAGCGTGACATGTTTGGTATCTATTTACTCGGCGTAACATCATCTTTCACATTATACAAAAAAATTGGGCTAACTTTACTGTTTCATTTTTTTTAAATTCATGAAAGTGTCTTTTTCCCCAAAAAGTTGTGTTTAAAAGACCGCTGCACAAATACAGTGTGACATAAAATATTACCACAATCGCCATTTTATTCACTAGATTCTCTGCTAAAAAATATACATAATGTTTTGGGGTTCTAAGTAATTTTCTAGCAAAAAATACAGATTTTAACTTGTAAACACCAAATGTCAGAAATAGGCTTAGTCATGAAAGGGATAGAGTAGTGCCATGTATAGAATCTTGTCGTTGCAGATGGTAGCAAATTGTAAATTTATCCTGTCATGTTTAGCCACCGTGGGCTTCCTCAGGGGATATATTGAGGTGGCACGACACAAATCACCAAACTGGACTCTATGCAACTCCAAAAAGATGGGCACCTGAACCAAGGGGGGTCACCCCAATGAGGCACACAGAGCAGCCAAGCAAGGTCCTATCTGACCAATAAACAAGCTATTGAGGTGTAGATAAGTCAGGGGTGCCCTATGGTGTTAAAAGTTATTTGTTAGTGGCCAACGCCAAATGAGCTACATCGGGGTGACCTCACGTCTCTAAAGACGGCTTATAGCTCTCTTTGGCGTTGGCCACTAACGCCAAATCGGATAGGCATTCTTAATCTTGAAACGATTGAGACCCCTGTAATCAATACAAGGTCTCAGTTCACCACTCTTCTTCTGCACGAAGAAGAAACCAGCACCAGCAGGGGACGAGGATTTGCAGATGAAACCTCGAGAAAGTGTGTCTGCAACATATTCCTCAATGGCCTTATCCTCCAAGACCGACAAAGGGTAAACCCGGCCATGAGGGGGTATGGCACCAGATAAAGGTAAATTGCGCAATCATATGGCCGGTGTGGAGGCAAACTACCAGCTTGACCTTTGTCAAAGACATTGCTAAAAATCGCAGTACTCCTCCGGCAGGGAGAAGAGTGAAGAGGTGCACAGGACCTTGGCTACCTTCTGGAAGCATGTCTTACTGCATTGTGGCGACCAGGAGAGAACCTCAGCACGGAGCCAATTAAAAGAGGGGTTGTTGTGCCTCTGTAACCAAGGATAACCAATAACCAGCGGAAACTTAGGTGAGGAAATAACTTGGAATTGGATTATCGCATGGTGAAGAGCCCCTACGGCCATGGACAACAGAACCATCTCATGAGTCACATGGGCAGGTGGTAGGGGTCTCCCATCAAGAGCCTCAATGGCAAGTGGAGTGTCATGCAGCTGCAGTGGAATCGAGTGCTTTGATACAAAGGCAGCATCAATGAACAGGCCTGCAGCCCCAGAGTCAATTAGAGCTTGTACCTCGATAGATGACTCAGCTAAAGAAAGGGTGAACGAAACCAGGAGCTTATCCTTCTGGATAACTGGGGATGAAACAACGCCACCTAAGGTCTGTCTGTGACAGGACCTTAAGGTTCGGGCGTTCCCTGGACGGGTAGGACAAGACTTCAAAAAGTGACCTGCCAAAACAAACAGGCCTAGCTTGCAGCTAGACCTGAATAGATTTAGCTGCACTCATAAAAATTCTACTTCTAGCACCTACCTAGGTGGTAGAGGATGCTACATTCAACCCCCCCCCCCCCCCCCCCAGAATCCAGCTGGTCCCACGGCTGGGAAAAGGGGGTGAAAAGGGGCTGAGAGTGACCTGTAAGCAAGTGGTTAAAGGAACACTTTGAAAAAACATCAGATCTCCATGGGGACAAATCTTGGTCTCCACGGAAGAAGGAGGGAACCAGAAGAGGTTGCCTGAACCTTGCTTCTATCCCTAAAGACGACTGCGAGGAGCCACAGGATGCATAGGAGTGAGCCACATGAATTGCTGGAGGAGTAGCAGAGTATGTCCTTCTGTTTTTCCCTGACTTGGAGAAACAAACCAGCCTGCCACCCTGTGTGCCCAATGGAAGGACTGCCTGTTGCAAGGACACTTGGGTGAGGTTTGTTCCCACACTAACTCTTTTAGGATCCTGTCTGTTTGGGGAGGGGCCCTCCCACCAGGAACTCCAAAGACTGTCCATTTTGTACATTTTTTGCCTATTGTTTCTGTTAGCAGGTTATAACCCCCTCCTGACAGAACAAGACAAGAAACATGTGTGTGCTTTTGTTTGCTTCTATATTTCTGTTTGCAGGACGCTAACCCCCTCCCAACAGAAATCATGTACAGTGTAAAGCTAGGTGTAAGCATTGTATGTGTTGTTTTTGTCTTCTCTTAGGATCCCCTGGGTGGGACAGCTGTCCATCTCCATTTTTCATCTGGAGACTAGGATTCCGGTGGGCAGAGTATTTTTCTCGAGGGAAAGATGCTCAGGCTCAAAATCGGCAAATGCTGTTACCTGCAGGGTCCTGTAGTTAGGAGTGCCTTATCTATTTTGTACAGATGTAAATACTTATCAGAAATACATTGGTCTATTTTTGTACGTAATTTATTTGTACAGTTCCCCATCCAAGTTGTTTCCCTTTCCCACCTTCCAATTTATCTTATGGTATGCCCTTGCTCCTGGAACCAGGAGCAAGGGCACATTGAGCATATTGGCACCATGATGAAAATATACAAACAGTAACAAAAAGTGAAAAGGTGTGCAAATATCACATTCCAAACATTCCTCAAAGTCCATTAATAAGTGTGAAGAAGAAATCGCTCCACTCCCTTATATATACACCACTTAGTGCTCGTGTCACCCATCCCCCCTCTGGGTGCCACTCACCAGAACTATTTGCCCCCCCACTTTCATGTGTGGGAACACACACACACATTTTTAAGGTAAAATATAAAAGATGAGATTGTGATACCAAACATGTCAAGTAATAAAATTGTGTGTACAGGTGACATGGCAAAATACTACAGTACCTAAAAATCTCAATAGGAGGTGCTTTCCTGCTCATTAGTTTAGAGATAAGTGTGATCTCTGGGGGTAAAATTATTCCTCTCACTCCAACATTCATGGGGATCCCTCACATGTGTGGTGCAAAGAAACGGGAAACACTCAGAGCTGAGGACTGCCGGCTTCATTCAGTACAGAGGAAATTGGGGGGATGGACAGTCACCAGTCTCCTCCCTCTTGGCCTTCTGAAGCCGCTGGATGCGGTATAAAGATAAGTGGGAGAGCCCAGGAATTATGTGAGGGAGTCGGATTTTCCGACGGAAAATGTGTGATAGGACCTTGTTGTCGGAAATTCCGACCGTGTGTAGGCTCCATCACACATTTTCCATCGGATTTTCCGACACACAAAGTTTGAGAGCAGGCTATAAAATTTTCCGACAACAAAATCCGTTGCCGGAAATTCCGATCGTGTGTACACAAATCCGACGGACAAAGTACCACGCATGCTCAGAATAAATAAAGAGATGAAAGCTATTGGCCACTGCCCCGTTTATAGTCCCGACGTACGTGTTGTACGTCACAGCGTTTAGAACGATTGGATTTTCCGACAACTTTGTGTGACCGTGTGTATGCAAGACAAGTTTGAGCCAACATCCGTCGGAAAAAATCCTAGGATTTTGTTGTCGGAATGTCCAAACAAAGTCCAACCGTGTGTACGGGGCATTACTGTGCAGCTGGCAGCCGGCTGAAGAAAACAAGCACTGCTACTGCCGCCATCAGCTTGTGACTAACCCTTCACTCCCTGGGTGTACTATGTACCTCTAAAGAGCTGAACTGGTTAAATAACATGTCTGGGGGTGTCCTGATTTGGGGGTGTACTAATCCTGGGGGTCCTAATCCTGCCTGTGAAGGGACATCTCTGTGATGCACAGAAAGTGCTGCAGCTGTGCTGACATTTACAAAAGAAAAAGAGTTTTAAAATTTACTAAAAACACAGACCCCCGAGGTTCTTCTACGTATTTGGGGGACATATAGCAGCTCAGACTGTGTCCCAACAACTGATGGTGTGCCCCCGCCCAGTCCATTCAGCTGTCACCTGGGGATTAGTGGGTTAGTGCAAATAACCTTGTGCCTGTAATGTACTGCCTGGAGCACATTAGAGGATCCCCTAGATCTGACAGTAAAGCTGTTAGGCCAGAAATCTGCTTCATAATTGGACACAATATGGATCCTTCCTCATCTCATTCCTGGTTATGGAAATCTATGATATTAGCAGTCTGGTATCAGAGTATTGGCAAACATGAAGATTAGATATTTTACAGGCATGGCCAATGGTGTAAATTGCCAAACAATACGATGTTCAGGGAATCCTTCCCATACCTACCTACATTGGTGGAATCATTTGTCACAGGGACCAGCAGTACCCTTCTGGAACATTCTGGAGAAGACTAAGTGTGCTCTTAGACATCCACACAGGGCAAGCTTTGCAAACTGATGCTGGATGGTTTCCATATACGCCCAGTTTGTTGGGCTCCGCTATGCCACCCATGGGCCTGGCGTGACGGGTGCAACTGGGAAGAAGAGAGCGAGACCAGAGAACATCCACTTGCTGATCCCCTTAGCTAGAATGACCCCGGAAGTGACATGTATTAGGTGACTTCCGGGTTCATTGCTATCATTCCTGACTGATATGGACGGAGAAGCTGTGAATTATTATTATTATACAGAATTTATATAGCGCAACAGTTTGCGCAGCACTTTTAAGTCCTGGAGGTGAATATGGGAGGAGGTAACAAGAGAGCTAGAGAGCAGAAGGCGTTGGGAGGAGCGGAGGGGATGATTTGGGTAATATCCGCAGATGAGGTTGGTGATGTAGCTGGGGGTGATACTGTGGATGGCTTTGTATGTTGTGGTTAGTGTAAAGGAATCACTTCCCACTTAGCTTGAGTGCTTCCATCACATACGGCTTCCTCTAGTCTGAAGATAGATATCAGATATTATAGCTGCATATTGTAACCAAGAACTAGGCAGGACTCGTTTGGCTGCAAAACTGGAACATATTTATTTGAACAAAGAATATATACACCAAAGGAGGACATCCCCCTCCTGATCATATTACTCTAACAATACAAACTGCACACAGGAATATAATTAGAACAGACATATACTATAAACATTATGTTAATTAGCCACCTGGATGACTCAGAGGTTTCATTCCAGGCTTGCCAGCTTCTACAATACTGAATAAAGTGTACTGGACAATACAAATATTTACAACTATAAACACAACCCACAATGGTTTGCTTAAGAGACAGACAAAAGGTGAGTTAATTAGCACAAATAACAATGGTTGAAAGACCCTTAGGAGGCACACTAGACCTACTTGCAATAAACACATTATAGCAGGCAACCCCAGACAGGAGGCTTGCTAATGACATCAACATCTGCTATGAGTCCCATAGTGTGGAGCAGTCCTTGCTGGAAATGTGGCATCTAGGCCCTTAACATGGACTCCAGGCTTAGAGTCCCAGAGTCTGTGTGTCTTGGGGAGACATGGACTTGAATCCAAAAGTAACAAGACCACTCCACGGATCCCCCAGGCATACACCTTCCAAAGAGTAGTGTTGCCCTAAATGCCAGGGCCCATAGTCAGTGGGTAGGAGGCTTGCTCCCAGTCCTCTCCAAAGACCCCTGTCCCAGCTAGGTCTGTCACAGTTAGTATTTAGAATTTTATAACGTGGAATAGGGGAAGCCAGTGAAGAGATTGGCAGAGAGAAGCAGCAGTCACAGATCGGTTAGTAAGGTGTATTAGCCTACCAGCAGCATTCATAATAGACTGAAGGGGGAAAGCTTGTGTAACGGTCAGCCAGTGAGGAGGGAGTTGCAGTAGTCGAAGAGGAAAATAACCAAGGAGTAAATAAGATGTTTTGTGGTGTTGTTAGTCAGGAAGGGGTGAATTCTGGAAATGTTGCGGCGGTTATGGCGGCAAGATCTAGCCAGCAATTGGATGTGGGGGGCTGTAGGAGAGATCAGAGCCCAGGACTACAACCAGCACTCTGGCATGTGTGGAGGGATCAATGGTTGTGCTGTTGATCTTGATGGTAAAGTCATGGGGGGGGGGGGATCAGGGAGGAGGAAATATTACAAGCTGTTTTAAAAAGATTAAATTTGAGGAAAAGGTATGATATCCATATGGATATATCACTCAGTAAGTTTGTGATATGGGAGGAGATTGAGAGAGTAAGAATGGAGCAAGATTTGCTCTCCATTATCTTCAGTGGAGGACAGGAGAGACACGAGGGGTCTGATAGACTCCTGATGTCTCATTAAAGAGAACCGGTCACAACAAAATGCTATCATATTGGGGTTTATTGGTCCCTTAAGTGATAGCAATAAAGTTATGTGAGAAAATTAAAGTTACACCCAAGCACTTAGAACCCCACCCCAAAAACATTTTGCCGGTGCCTATATAAGAAAACAAAAACAATGATTGCACTACATAGATTACTTAACGCCATGCATGCCAGAGTGAGAGCAATCATTCTACATCCATTATTCTGGGTTACCTCTACACAGAGGACCTGGAAAGGCTTTTAAAGCGTCACCTATGGACTAATATTAAGTAACAAAGTTTGTCATCATTTCATCAGCACACACAATTTTAGGGCTGGACATGTTGGGTACCTATTTACTCAGCACAACCTCATATTTTATATTGTACCAAAAACTGTGTAAACTATTGCAATTGTCCTCTAAAATTAAACTGAATGTATTTCTAACTGAAATTTACACTTGATAAACCACTGAGCTAATATCATGTGACATAAGAAATTTGAACTACCACCCTTATATTCTCCAGGGACTCTGCTTTCAGAAAATATACATTTGGGGGTTCTAAACTAGTCTTCAGGATAAAAATTAAAATTTTAACATGTGTGCAAAAAAATACAAAAACAGCTCTGGCACTATAAGGGTTAATGTGAGCTAGATGGGATCAGTCTGTTGTGTTGACAGTGTAATGTAACCTTTCCATCAGTAAATTTTGTGTAAAACACCATGTGTATGGCCACTAGATGGAGTCGATTATATGAAAAAAAAATGACCAAAACTTGTCACATTCGTTCAACTAGTTTTTTTTTTAAATAGACCTCTAAGTGTGTGTGAAAGCTCACACCACAAAATGTACTCAGCCAATGAAAGGTAATGACTCCATTTTTATTTTTCAATGGCCAACATGGTACAACACTTCATCCATGTCTTTGGTGATCTCTGATCTCCTTATGAACTGTTTCTTACATGATGAAGATCAGTCATGGAGTATATCTGGGTGTGCTTCTTCCCCACATGAGAGCTGTGATGTTCAGAAACATTCATATACAGTAGAAGACATTTCCTGAACTCAAGGCACTAATATACCTTAAGGGTTGTGTGGGATCCCTTATGTACAGGAAGACAGGACTTCAGTGAGGAACAATTCCCTCACTCAGGACAGGGAAGTGGCTTCTCCCCCATGTGAGATCTCTGATGTTTGGAAAGACTGGATTTCACTGAAAAACATTTCCCGCACTCAGGACAGGAATACGGCTTCTTCTCCGTGTGAGATCTCTGATGTGTGTAAAGATTGGACTTCTGTGAAAAACATTTCCCACACTCCGGACAGGAATACGGCTTCTCCCCTGTGTGAGATCTCTGATGTGTGTAAAGACTGGACTTCTGTGAAAAACATTTCCCGCACTCAGGACAGGAATACGGCTTCTCCCCCACGTGAGATCTCTGATGTCTGAAAAGAGTGGACTTCATTGAAAAACATTTCCCGCAACCAGAACACGAATATGGCTTCTCCCCCATATGAGACCTCCGATGTCTGGAAAGATTGGACTTATCGGAAAAACATTTCCCACACTCAGAACAGGAATATGGCTTCTCCCCGGTGTGAGATCTCTGATGCGTGGAAAGAGTGGACTTCATTGAAAAACTTTTCCCGCAACCAGGACAGGAATATGGCTTCTCCCCAGTGTGAGACCTCTGATGTTTGTAAAGATTGAACTTCTGTGAAAAACATTTTCCACACTCAGGGCAAAAAAATGGCTTCTCCCCAGTATGAAACCGCTTATGTTTTTCAAGATTGGATTGAACTGAAAAACATTTACCGCACTCAGAACAGGAATACGGCTTCTCCCCCGTGTGAGATCTCTGATGTGTGTATAAATGCGAGGTCCGCGAAAAACATTTCCCACACTCAGAACAGGAATACGGCTTCTCCCCTGTGTGAGACCTCTGATGTATTAAAAGTTCTGATTTTTGTATAAAACGTTTCCCACACTCAGGACAGGAATACGGCTTCTCACCCGTGTGCACTTTTTGATGTGTGTAAAGATGAGAGGTCCGTGAATAAGATTTTCCACACTCAGAACAGGAATACGGTTTTTCTCCCGTATGAGATATTTTATGGTCATCAAGTCTTGATTTAAAAAGAAAACACTTCCCACACTCAGGACAGGAATATGGCTTCTCCCCTGTGTGAGAACTTTTATGCACATTAAGTTGGGATTTAAAATGGAAACCCTTCCCACACTCAGTACAGAAAAACCTCTTATCTGCCCGAAGGACAGCACTGTCCCTCACAGTCTGAGGTTCCTTAGGATGAGAGGAATATGATGGTCCATCTACACTGTGTGGAGCCGGATGGACATTCGAGGTAGCCAGGTTTTCTCCTGGACTATACTGCGTGATGTCCTCATCTTCTACTTTACAGTCTGGAGACAAAGTGAGACAATCCTCTGAGGTTTTCCTCATCTCCCGTCCATCTACTAAAATAGAAATAAAAAGATTATTACTAGACATGAGCAGATTGGTTCCCCTAAACCAGCACTCCGCCCACATAAGGCAGCTTGGTCTCTGAAGATCTTACAGTTCCACCCTCAAGGTAACTAGTAAATGGGTCCTCTGAATCTCCTACCAGTTCATTTCTTTAGTCATGGACCTTAGTCAGAGAGTGAGGAAACAACGAGAACTGTCTTTTATAGGCATGACAGTGATGAGGGGGTTATAGGACGAGTGTCCCCACCCCCTCTATCACTCATTGCCATCTTCCCAACACAAGAAGTTCTGCACTTCCTTATTTAGTCCATGATTTAGTCATGAATAACAGCAGACCTGAGCCCCACCAGAGGTCAGAGAGTGAGGATGGGGGTAGAACAACCAAGATGAAGACTTAACTGATCCCGAAGACCACCATCATTGGGTTATTGACTCCTCCCTCATTATCACTTTCTGTTTAAGGTTCCAGCATCCACATTATTATCAGTATGTGAAAGTCTGTGCTCCAATCAAATCATCAGATATAAAATGCCCAGCTGGTAGAATATGGGTGTAACAAAAGAAAATACATATTACGTGTATACAGTCATGGCCGAAATTGTTGGCACCCCAGAAATTTTTCCAGAAAATCAAGTATTTCTCACAGAAAAGTATTGCAGTAACACATGTTTTGCTATACACATGTTTATTCCCTTTGTGTGTATTGGAACAAAACAAAAACAGGGAGGAAAAAAGCAAATTGGACATAATGTCACAAAACTCCAAAAAATTGGCTGGTCAGAATTCTTGGCACCCTGAACTTAATATTTGGTTGCACACCCTTTGGAAAAATTAACTGAAATCAGTCACTTCCTATAACCATCAATAAGCTTCTTACACCTCTCACCCAGAATTTTGGACCACTCTTCCTTTGCAAACTGCTCCAAGTCTCTCTTATTGGAAGAGCGCCTTTTCCCAACAGCAATTTTAAGATCTCTCCACAGGTGTTCAATGGGATTTAGATCTGGACTCATTGCTGGCCACTTTAGAACTCTCCCGCTCTTTGTTGCCATCCATTTCTGGGTGTTGACGTATGTTTGGGGTCATTGTCCTGCTGGAAGACCCAAGATCTCGGACGCAAACCCAGCTTTCTGACACTGGGCTCTACAGTGTGACCTAAAATCCTTTGGTAATCCTCAGATTTCATGACGCCTTGCACACATTCAAGGCACCCAATGCCAGAGGCAGCAAAACAACCCCAAAACATAATTGAACCTCCACCATATTTCACCGTAGATACTGTGTTCCTTTCTTTGTAGGCCTCATTCCGTTTTCGGTAAACAGTAGAATGATGTGCTTTACCAAAAAGCTCTATCTTGGTCTCATCTGTCCACAAGACGTTTTCCCAGAAGGATTTTAGCTTACTCAAGTACATTTTGGCAAACTGTAGTCTTGCTTTTTTATGTCTCTGTGTCACAGTGGGGTCCTCCTGGGTCTCCTGCCATAGCGTTTCATTTCATTTAAATGTCGACGGATAGTTCATGCTGACACTGATGCTCCCTGAGCCTGCTTATCCACCATCCGGACTATCCTGCCTTGCAACCTTTCATCAATTTTTCTCTTCCGTCCACGCCCAGAGAGATTAGCTACAGTGCCACGGGTTGCAAACTTCTTGTCAATGTTGCACACTGTGGACAAAGGCAAATCTAGATCTCTGGAGATGGACTTGTAACCTTGAGATTGTTGATATTTATCTACAATTTTGGTTCTCAAGTCCTCAGACAGTTCTCTTCTCCTCTTTCTGTTGTCCATGCTTAGTGTGGCACACACAGACACACAATGCAAAGACTAAGTGAACTTCTGTCCTTTTTATCTGCTTTCAGGTGTGATTTTTATATTGCCCACACCTGTTACTTGCCCCAGGTGAGTTTAAAGGAGCATCACATGCTTGAAACAATCTTATTTATCCACTATTTTGAAAGGGTGCCAAGAATTTTGACTAGCCCATTTTTCGAATTTTGTGTGACATTATGTCCAATTTGCTTTTTTTTGTTTTATTCCAATACACACAAAGGGAATAAACATATTTATAGCAAAACATGTGTTACTGCAATACTTTTGTGAGAAATACTTGATTTTCTGGAAAAATTTCTGGGGTGCCAACAATTTTGGCCATGACTGTATGTAGCAGTGGGTAGAGGGGAGAGAGCAGAACTCAGGGCTATGTAATGTACAACATATTGTATAAGATACAACAGATAGGCTATATAGTATCAGAATTATGTAATGTACAACATAGAGTATATACAGCAAAAAGGGGTCTGACCCGGAGTAGCGAACAGAAAAGGTATGCCACACCCCAAAATATAGAAAAACGAACAATGGGTTCCCCAGAGGTGGGATTTTTAAGGCATTACCAAAAAACGTTCATAGTATGTATGAAAAAAGAAAATTTTATTACAAAATACACACACATAATACAAAAATATACCAAGTGACAAAATCAACTCAAGCATAAAAAATACATAGATACGAATGCATCAAGGACAGCATGTGGGGGACAGAAAATAATCACAATGGACAAACAGTTAAGCATAGGATGGGGTAGGTCTCACTAAACCGACGCGTTTCGGAAAGTCCTTCGTCAGGGTTTGACAAGTGAGGTTTATCATCTGTTTAATATTACAGAAGCAAAAAACATAGAGTAGTTAGCATTACATATACATGTGACATAATATGTCCCCCATACCTCATATGTGAGAGTGAACTCACTTACCCAATGCACGTGTTACAAAAAGATTCAAAGCAAATAATCAGCTCTGCTGTGGTATCCCAGGCCATGTGTAATTCCAGGTGATCCAATTGTGAGTAGATGGAGTACTAGAAGAGGTTCATGTGGAGGACACCATTTCCCTAGATGCTGAGACACGTCACGTCCAAATTAGGACGCAACGTCTGTGCATGGGCTGGGGTCCACAGAAATCTTCGGACCTAAGACCAAGCAAACAGTATCATGAGGAGTGGCAAAGAGTTGGGGGTGAACACCCCCATCAGACTGGTACAGAGAACCTGTCAATGTGTAAAGGCTAATGGTCAAAGAGAAACATACCTGGGATCTGGAGCCACAAATAACACCTACAAGGTGTACCGTAGGGGGAGGGGAGGAGGGCACGGAGGGTACCTTGCTGACCATCAGACAGACATCATAAAAGAGATCTGGTGTTGGGAGAGAGAGGGGGGTCTCTTTTTATATTTTTAAAAAAAAAAAAAAAAAAAAAAAAAGGTAATGCAAAAAGTATATATATATGGGTTGTGGTATATATAACCACATCACATATGAGCAAATAATCAAAAGGGTAAAAAGCTCCCCAAATAATCAGAGGAGTGAAAAGCTCCCCAGTAATACCCCCAGTCCAACAGGTAACTTACTTTAGCAGCTAGGAGCCCAGCATGAGTGCAGCATCCTCCTCCGATCACAAGATCCGAGTGGATGAGCTCAGCTATTTATCTCCACTGAAAGTGAGGCCAGCTGATTGCAACAGCAAGCAGCTGTGTGCATCGTGTCCACCCTGGACTCCCTCCTCCCATTCGGCTCCAGCTGACAGGGGATCCGCCCCTGGGCAGATCTCCTGTCATCCTGGTCCAATAGTGGGCCCCCTGGGAGTGGACCGCGCCACGCCCCCCCAAAGGAACGAATGACGCCGGTCCTGACCCCACACCGCGCACGCGCACCAGTAACACTGGAGCGCATCGTCGCGGCTGACGTCACGGCGCCGCGTCCCGGAGGCGCGCGCCGCCGTTCACTCCCACCAGCACGGGAAGCCAGGACCGGAGTCAGCTGACGCTGAACCCGATCTGGACAGGGGGAACACAATCCGTTCCCCTAGTGTGTCCCGGAGGGGGACAGCCTTACCGTGCTGGGTCCACGCACAGTGACAGCAAGGGGCGGTGCCTGAAAAAAAGAAAGAACACACATGCCAACAACAATAAAAAAGGCTGCAGGCCTGCACTCTCATGCAAACCATGGTCGTACGAGCACACTGGATACCAACTAGTGCCACTAAGGCGTGGGAGAACACAGCAGAGCCCTAAAATGGGGAGAAAAACCAATGAAAAGAGCCTAGAGCTCTGGAGCAAATAAATAAATAAAAGGGGAACAAAACCCGATATTCCAGCGTGCCTGGGGCATGATAAACAGAGCAGGGGATAACCCCGATGTCCTGCCACACCCGAAACCTGGACATACAGGTAGGCCCCTATCACCTCGAGCCCCAAAGTGGGTTCCTACTTTGGACATAGCGTACGGGCAAATAAAGCCTAAAAGTTGTAAAGGCATAAATAGGGGCAGGTCAAGGGCCTAGAGTCAGATAACCTGCAAATCGTATGGCAGGACCTAAAAGGTCCTACGGTACACCTTGTAGGTGTTATTTGTGGCTCCAGATCCCAGGTATGTTTCTCTTTGACCATTAGCCTTTACACATTGACAGGTTCTCTGTACCAGTCTGATGGGGGTGTTCACCCCCAACTCTTTGCCACTCCTCATGATACTGTTTGCTTGGTCTTAGGTCCGAAGATTTCTGTGGACCCCAGCCCATGCACAGACGTTGCGTCCTAATTTGGACGTGACGTGTCTCAGCATCTAGGGAAATGGTGTCCTCCACATGAACCTCTTCTAGTACTCCATCTACTCACAATTGGATCACCTGGAATTACACATGGCCTGGGATACCACAGCAGAGCTGATTATTTGCTTTGAATCTTTTTGTAACACGTGCATTGGGTAAGTGAGTTCACTCTCACATATGAGGTATGGGGGACATATTATGTCACATGTATATGTAATGCTAACTACTCTATGTTTTTTGCTTCTGTAATATTAAACAGATGATAAACCTCACTTGTCAAACCCTGACGAAGGACTTTCCGAAACGCGTCGGTTTAGTGAGACCTACCCCATCCTATGCTTAACTGTTTGTCCATTGTGATTATTTTCTGTCCCCCACATGCTGTCCTTGATGCATTCGTATCTATGTATTTTTTATGCTTGAGTTGATTTTGTCACTTGGTATATTTTTGTATTATGTGTGTGTATTTTGTAATAAAATTTTCTTTTTTCATACATACTATGAACGTTTTTTGGTAATGCCTTAAAAATCCCACCTCTGGGGAACCCATTGTTCGTTTTTAACATAGAGTATATAGTACAGGGGTCAGGAGTATGTAATGTACATTATAAATTATACAGTGTAAGGATCAGGACTCATAATATTGGTATTCAGCAATCAGTGGAAGTTTAAATGTTCACATGAGACAAGTTGTAGAGGTCCCACACCGCTGCCTCCCATCTCCTGAGACTGAATACATTGTTTCTATGTGCTTATCAGAGGATGGGGGATCTAGGTGGACCCTCCGTACTGCTATCTCCTTTACAATAAAGTCTCCTCTTACCCGGTGATATGAGGGGCGGCTGATTGTCCATCATGACGTCCTTGTAGAGATCCTTGTGTCCTTCTAAATACTCCCACTCCTCCATGGAGAAATAGACAGTGACATCCTGACACCTTATAGGAACCTGACACACACAATGATACAGTCACCATCCAGACACATCCCTTGTCTGTTACTGGATAATGTCCCAGAATTCCGAGCACCGCTCACCTCTCCTGTCAGCAGCTCCATCATCTTCTTGGTGACTTCTAGAATCTTCTGTTTGTTGTGTGTTGTAGGGCTCAGGGGTGGGGGTGGGGGGATGGTGATGGGATTCTGGATTCTCGAGGATCTTGTGGTCATTTTATGAGATCTCCTTCTTGTGTCATTTTCAGTAGATTTCTTCATTACTGTACAGTTCTGTGTTACACAAAGATAAATATCACTCTCCCATAATCCCTCACCTCTATGGTCAGCTCTACATTTATTCTCCAGGGATTGGCCACATTGTGCCTGATTCAGCAAAGGACAGACATCTCATCCAATGATATGATTACAATGTGGTCATATGTATAGATCCTTCTAGACGTCATATAGAGTCACTAATGTTTTAGCAGTAAGGCTCAGTGACCCACTAGGAAATGTTACCCATGGATTTAGTGGTCAGTGGGTGTGGCATGCTGGTAATCATAGGTCTCACTGATTGGACTAAAGCTGAAATTCCTCTCTTCTATACCCAATGCCACAATCTTGTGCTATAACCAAATATCATAGAGTACATACCCTTCATGTATTCGTAGTACTTGTGTGTAGGGCCGCTGATAAAGGGGTACCACCGGCCCGGCTGTATGGGGCCCGGGCCCTGTCAGTTCCAGAGGGGGCCCAGGAAGCTAACATGTCCATCTGCAGCCACTAAGCTACATTCTGTTTGCTTCCTGTCATTCTATTACAGAGCAGCTCAGCGCTCTGCATGTTAGCTGCACTCCCTCTCTGCTCTCAGTGTGACTTGTTCATGTCCCTTCTAATTGTAACTTTGTTTCTCTTTACTTCCTCCCTCCAGATTCTTTCCATACTCACTCTGCTTCTCAGATATGCCCCCCATCCCCCTTCCCTGCAATCAAGTTCTGATCCTTCTCCCTGATATCTCCGATTGTGTCCTGGTGTCTTCCTGCAGTCCTTCACTCCTGTACTCCTTGTTTTCTCTGATCTATCCTGTCTCCTGTCTGCCCAGCCTATATACCTTCCCTGTTCTCTCCTTGTCGCTCTCCTGACCAGCTGTATTCTGTTCTGCCTTGATCTTCTCCCAGAACAGCTTAGTGTACTATATGTAGCTGGGCTTCCCACTATATGTAGCTGGGCTTCCCACTTCTCTCCCACTATATGTAGCTGGGCTTCCCACTCCACTCCCACCATACATGGCTGGGCTTCCCACTCCTCCCCCACTATACATATGTGGCTGGGCTTCCCACTCCTCCCCCACTATACATATGTGGCTGGGCTTCCCACTCCTCCCCCACTATACATATGTGGCTGGGCTTCCCACTCCTCCCCCACTATACATATGTGGCTGGGCTTCCCACTCCTCCCCCACTATACATATGTGGCTGGGCTTCCCACTCCTCTCCCACTATACATATGTGGCTGGGCTTCCCACTCCTCTCCCACTATACATATGTAGCTGGGCTTCCCACTCCTCTTGACAGGTACCCGCTACCACTTCCACTCAGAATGCCTAGGTGATCTGAGCAAAAACCTTAGTTAGACTTACCATTAACTATATTTCTATGAGTTTTTCAGGACAGCACCTGGAGAGAGCACAGCTCCACCCACTTCCCAGGAAACACTGCAGTTATTCCTTTAAAGCCTGGACACTTCCACCATAGCCTCAGTTGCTACCGAGTGCCTCTGGCCATGTTGAAAATATATAAGCAGAACATAGCAACCATAACACATTAACATTTATAAACCTTTTTAACCCAAGGGAAGCTCATCTGCGCTGTCCTGAAAGACTCGTAGAAATACCGTTATGGGTAAGTCTAACTAAGGTTTTCTCCCCTTGTCCTTCAGGACAGCACCTGGAGATGACAAACGAGTACTTACTCTTAGGGTGGGACCACCGCTTGCAGGACCTTCCTGCCAAATGACTGCTCTGCTGCCGAGAGCAGGTCCATCTTATATTGATGAGTAAAAGTGGAATAACTCGTCCATGTGACCACCTTACAAATTTGCCCTGGCGAAGCTCCAGCTCATTCCGCCCAGGACGTAGCTACAGTCCGAGTTGAATGGGCCACCACCCCTGCAGGAGGTTCTATTTCCGCAGCCCTATAAGGTTCGTGGATAGCCATCCAAAGCCACCTACTATTCGTGCTTTTGGAAGCTCTGTAACCCTTATGAGACCCAGAAAATAAAACAAAAAGAGAATTGGGTCTTCTAAACTCCTTTGTTACCTCTAGATAGCGTAAAACGCATTTCTTTACGTCCAGACTATGAAATTCTCTTTCTTTAGGGCCTGTTGGATTTGGACAAAACGTTGGTAGGATTATCTCTTGAGCTCTGTGGAAAACTGAAGCAACCTTCGGCAAAAACGACGGGTCTATTCTCAGTACTACCCGATCTGGGAAGATTGTCAAGAAAGGCTCAATGATGGATAATGCCTAAAGCTCACTGACCCTTCTAGCTGAAGTAACTGCAGTGCTAGTTTTAAAGACAATGATTTAATTGTGGCCTCTTCTGGTGGTTCAAAGGGTCTTCTAGTCAGACCCTGTAAAACAACTGAAAGATCCCATTTGGGAAAACACTTAAAAGGCACTGGTCTAGTTCTAGCTAGTGCCTTAAAAAACCTGATGATCCAAGGGTCCTGAGATAACATTCTCTCTAGAAAAACTGATAATGCAGCCACCTGAAATTTCAAGGTGTTTGCTGACAAACCCTCTTCTATTCTGTCCTGTAAAAATTCCAGAACAGAAATGTTCTCCTTTGGGGAGTAATTTTTTGAATCACACCAGAAATTAAAGCATTTCCAGGTCTTAAAATAAATGGCCCTTGTGACCTTCTTCCTGCTATTTAGCAGGGTACAAATTAAATTATTGGACAAACCCTTACCGGGAGTAACCAATGGGGCTCTACCGCCAATTTTAGTAGGCCTGAAAACCAAGGCCTCTTGGGCCAACACGGGGCCACTAAATTTAGAGTTGTCCTTTCCCCCCTGTAGCTTCCTGAGCACTAACGGGCTCATTTGTATGGGGGAAAAGCCAGGGCTGTGTTTTGGCCTAGGCCGACAAGGCCTAGGGAGGCACTTTGTGGGTGGCAGCAAAAAGAACCGCCCCCCTGCATGAGAGAAAGTCCCCCCACCCGATTCCCGGCTCCCCCGGCCACCCCACAAACACATGCAGCCCACGGCGGCCGCCTTGCTGTAGCGGCACTGCTGTATATGGGCGTGCTCGGCAGAGGGTGGAGGGGCATGTGTATGGGCGTGCTTAGCAGAGCTCACGCCCCTCCACCCTCTGCCAAGCACGCCCATACACAGCAAGGTGGCTACCGTGGGCTGCATGTGTGCAGGGGCGGGTGCGGGAGCTGGGAATCAGGTGGGAGGACTTTCTCTGATGCGGGGGGGCAGCTTGTGACTCACGTCCCCATAAGGCGGTGACTGGCGGAGGTGGAGCCTTATGCTCCGCCTACCCTCCTCTGTACTGCTTTCCTTAACTCTTCTACTCGGCACTGGGGCAGGGTCTGGCAGTGACGTCAGGAGGAGAGAGAAAGAAGCACAAGGGAACCCCCCAGGACAGCAGGTAAAGTCATTTAATAAATTATATCAGTGTTATGGGAACAGTGTTGGCATTTGATGGCACAGTGAGTACAATTGATGGGCACAGTGACAACGTTTGAGGGAACAGTGGCTGCAATTGATAGGCAAAGTGGCTGCAATTGGTGGGCACAGTGGCTGCAATTGGTGGGCACAGTGGCTGCAATTGGTGGGCACAGTGACAGCGTTTGATGGCACAGTGGCTGCAATTGATGGGCACAGTGGCTGCAATTGATGGGCACAGTGGCTGCAATTGATGGGCACAGTGGCTGCAATTGATGGGCACAGTGGCTGCGTTTAATGGGCACAGTGGCTGCGTTTAATGGGCACAGTGGCTGCGTTTGATGGGGCACAGTGGCTGCGTTTGATGGGGCACAGTGGCTGTGTTTGATGGGGCACAGTGGCTGCGTTTGATGGCCCAGTGGCTACAATTGATGGGCACAGTGGCTGCGTTTGATGGAACAGTGGCTGTGTTTGATGGGCACAGTGGCTGTGTTTGATGGGCACAGTGGCTGCGTTTGATGGGCACAGTGGCTGCGTTTGATGGCCCAGTGGCTACAATTGATGGGCACAGTGGCTGCGTTTGAGGGCACAGTGGCTGTGTTTGATGGGCACAGTGGCTGTGTTTGATGGGCACAGTGGCTGTGTTTGATGGGCACAGTGGCTGCAATTGGTGGGCACAGTGGCTGCAATTGGTGGGCACAGTGGTTGCAATTGGTGGGCACAGTGACAGCGTTTGATGGCACAGTGGCTGCAATTGATGGGCACAGTGGCTGCGTTTTATGGGCACAGTGGCTGCGTTTTATGGGCACAGTGGCTGCGTTTTATGGGCACAGTGGCTGCGTTTTATGGGCACAGTGGCTGTGTTTTATGGGCACAGTGGCTGTGTTTGATGGGGCACAGTGGCTGCGTTTGATGGGGCACAGTGGCTACAATTGATGGGCACAGTGGCTGCGTTTGATGGAACAGTGGCTGTGTTTGATGGGCACAGTGGCTGTGTTTGATGGGCACAGTGGCTGTGTTTGATGGGCACAGTGGCTGCGTTTGATGGCCCAGTGGCTACAATTGATGGGCACAGTGGCTGCGTTTGATGGAACAGTGGCTGTGTTTGATGGGCACAGTGGCTGTGTTTGATGGGCACAGTGGCTGTGTTTGATGGGCACAGTGGCTGTGTTTGATGGGCACAGTGGCTGCGTTTGATGGGCACAGTGGCTGCGTTTTATGGGCACAGTGGCTGCGTTTTATGGGCACAGTGGCTGTGTTTTATGGGCACAGTGGCTGCGTTTTATGGGCACAGTGGCTGCGTTTTATGGGCACAGTGGCTGTGTTTGATGGGGCACAGTGGCTACAATTGATGGGCACAGTGGCTGCGTTTGATGGAACAGTGGCTGTGTTTGATGGGCACAGTGGCTGTGTTTGATGGGCACAGTGGCTGCGTTTGATGGCCCAGTGGCTACAATTGATGGGCACAGTGGCTGCGTTTGATGGAACAGTGGCTGTGTTTGATGGGCACAGTGGCTGTGTTTGATGGGCACAGTGGCTGTGTTTGATGGGCACAGTGGCTGTGTTTGATGGGCACAGTGGCTGTGTTTGATGGGCACAGTGGCTGCGTTTGATGGCCCAGTGGCTACAATTGATGGGCACAGTAGCTGCGTTTGATGGAACAGTGGCTGTGTTTGATGGGGCACAGTGAGGCTGCAATTGATGTCTTTTTTTCAGAATTTTTTAGTTTGTTTACACCCCCCCCTCCCAAAATTTTGACCACCAGCCGCCACTGACATGTGTAAAGTGCTCCATGCATGATAAAATCAATGCAAACCCTTTAAACAGTCCACATTTAGTGAAAGTGCATTAATATGCAGATCATGATATTGCAATAAAGTGCTCCATCAATGCTGAAATCAATGCAAACTCATTAAAGAGGAGTCTCACCCCCACCCCATTAAAACATTAAAACTCAGCAGCTACAAATACTGTAGCTGCTGACTTTTAATATTAGGACACTTACCTGTCATGGGATCCCGCGATGTCGACACCTCAGCCGATTTTCAGATTGGCTCTCGGGTTTTGCCACCATCATTCATGGTAACCAGACGGTTCACTACTGCACGTGTGCGAAGCACGTTGCACTGTCTGAATGCCCCAGTGGAGGAAGGAGGAGGGGGTCTGAACTTCAGAGGGGGCAGCGCAGTCTCCAGGGAGTGGGGAAGGGTACCTGTCAAAAACAGGTACCTGTTCCCCCCTCCTCCCTGAAAGGTGCCAAATGAGCCTAAAGAGGAAGGGGTGTGGTTTACAGATGATAGGGTGGGTCTTAAACAGGAAGGGGTGTGGCCTCGGCAGCAAGGGGTGGGTTGTATTTAAATTAGGGGGGGGGTGCATGAGTTTAGTCAGGCCTAGGGCAGCACAAAACCTAAATACACCACTGGGAAAAGCGTGACACAAGGGGGCTTGGCCTGACAAGCAATGGAGTAAGACATAGGTAGAGTGAGCTCCCTGAGATCCTGCTCACGAATCCGCAACAGAAACCATCCAGATACTACCCCTCTGAGTCCCGGACTGAGGAGAGAATGTCTCCGCCAAAAAAGATGACTGGGGCGGTCAACAAACTAGCACAATACCGCCGACAGGACAAGGACCAACAGGCCGAAGATGTCGCCGACACGTGCTCGGACTCTGAACCTCATGCATCTGATACGGCCAAACTGTTAGATGCCATAGCGGCTCTACAAGGCACCCTTACAGCAAAGACAGACGAGGTGAAAATAGACATCTCCCTTCTCTGGAAAGATTTCTCGAAGCTAAAAGGACAGAGTCACGGAGACTGAGACCTGCATAGGAACTGCAGAGGATCTCATAGCATTCATTGAGACACACCACGGAGGACAGGCAGAGGCAAATCCAGCAACTACACTCACATCAAGACGACATGGAAAATTACCTACGTAGATGCAATCTTCGGTTTATAGGTCTCCCGGAGAAGTCAGAAGGCACTGACCTAGCAGAATTTCTGGAATCCCTCCTGACCAAAAGCTATGATAGGGAGGCCTTCTCCGTGATGTTCGCGGTGGAAAGGGCCCACCGCATCCCAGCGAGACCACTGCCACCCGGAGCACCTCCTCGTACCTTTATAGCAAAGTTTTTGAATTTCCGAGACAGGAATAAAACTCTACGGCTTACCAGGGAGAAGGGTAACATCCAGATGGGAAATGTCCAGATTGCGGTATTCCCGGACTTCTCCAACGAAGTGCAGAAGAAAAGATCCCAATTCCAGGAGGTTAAACACCATATGTGAGTGCAGCATCTCAAATATGTAATGTTATTACCCGCAAGACTGCGAGTTGAGGAAGATGGCCGCGTACAGCTTTTCGAAGACCCGGCCACGGCTTGGCTTGATCAGCGGGGTCGCCCAGCCTAACGGACTGCTGGACTTGTAATCCCAGCGAGTATGACTTCCAATTATTTCCGAAGAAAGGGCATTTTGTCTTTATTGCGTGAGGAGAGAAAACCTGCATTCCCCCCATCACTTATCTTTGTTGCACTGTTCCCTGCTAGAAAGATAATTCCACAGTTTGAGGGTGGGAGATGTGTTAACTTACTACTTACCACTACGGTTTTCCATATCCCTTTTTACATTACCCCCCAGTTACCGGAACACGGACACCATTACTAGTAAGGCCTGCAGGCATGGGCGGACTGCTAGCTATTTAATGAACATCTTACACGTGGCGCACCCCGACGGATTAATACAAAGTCATGTATTTGATGTACAGGATGTGGAGCGCCTCACACAGAAATGCACAGACTCGGAGGTCAGTTGTATCCCACCACAGACTTGTGTAAAAGCTACGGGGAGCTTACATGGAGGGAGTTTTGGGGTGGTTCAGTCCCCCTCTTGCTACCTTGCTTCACAATTGACAGTGAATTTTTCACCCCCTTAGAAATGTTAAATCAGCATGGTACAGTGATAACAACTACGTTAAGAATTGCACAGTGCTGTTTCTTGGCCTAGGCCGACAAGGCCCAGGCCTAGGGCGGCACTTTGAGGGGGGCGGCAAAAACCGCCCCCCCCAGACCCGTCTTTCCGAGCCTCGGCTCCCCCGGCCGCGTCCCGCACAAATACAGCGGCCGGCTTGCTATAGCGGGGCACGTGTAAATATTATGGGCAGTAAGTATGCCGAGAGGGGGCGCAACCTCACTGGCGGAGGCGGAGCCGGAGCCTTATGCTCCGCCCACCCTCCTCCGTCCAGCGTTCTACTCTGCATCGTCTCCCAGGTCCGAGGCGGGGTCTATCGAAGAGGAGGCGGAGAATATCATCACCTCTCTAATTATCACTGGAAGTGTCGGGATGGCCCAGAATCGAGGAAGAGATCCGGAGATGGCTCATCTCACTGAAGGCAGTACAATGCTGAGCTCTCAGGATACCCCTCTGATCGGGTAAATGTATATCCATCCTCCCGCATATATAGAATGCTCTCCAAGTAGTCAGTGTTCCCCTATACATTAACCACCTACACACACACACACACACATATTTGAAGCTCTCATATACACCCCCCTCCATGCAGTCATACATTACCCCCACCCCCCTCCATGCAGTCATACATTACCCCCACCCCCCTCCATGCAGTCATACATTACCACCCCCCTCCATGCAGTCATACATTACCCCCACCCCCCTCCATGCAGTCATACATTACCACCCCCCTCCATGCAGTCATACATTACCCCCACCCCCCTCCATGCAGTCATACATTACCCCCACCCCCCTCCATGCAGTCATACGTTACCACCCCCCTCCATGCAGTCATACATTACCCCCACCCCCCTCCATGCAGTCATACATTACCCCCACCCCCCTCCATGCAGTCATACATTACCCCCACCCCCCTCCATGCAGTCATACATTACCCCCACCCCCCTCCATGCAGTCATACATTACCACCCCCCTCCATGCAGTCATACATTACCCCCACCCCCCTCCATGCAGTCATACATTACCCCCACCCCCCTCCATGTAGTCATACACTACCCCCACCCCCCTCCATGTAGTCATACACTACCCCCACCCCCCTCCATGTAGTCATACACTACCCCCACCCCCCTCCATGCAGTCATACACTACCCCCACCCCCCTCCATGCAGTCATACACTACCCCCACCCCCCTCCATGCAGTCATACACTACCCCCACCCCCCTCCATGCAGTCATACACTACCCCCACCCCCCTCCATGCAGTCATACATTGCCCCCACCGCCCTCCATGCAGTCATACATTACCCCCACCCCCTCCATGCAGTCATACACTACCCCCACCCCCCTCCATGCAGTCATACACTACCCCCACCCCCCTCCATGCAGTCATACATTACCCCCACCCCCCTCCATGCAGTCATACATTACCCCCACCCCCCTCCATGCAGTCATACACTACCCCCACCCCCCTCCATGCAGTCATACATTACCCCCACCCCCCTCCATGCAGTCATACATTACCCCCACCCCCCTCCATGCAGTCATACATTACTCCACCCCCCTCCATGCAGTCATACATTACCCCCACCCCCCTCCATGCAGTCATACATTACCCCCACCCCCCTCCATGCAGTCATACATTACCCCTACCCCCCTCCATGCAGTCATACATTACCCCCACCCCCCTCCATGCAGTCATACACTACCCCCACCCCCCTCCATGCAGTCATACATTACCCCCACCCCCCTCCATGCAGTCATACATTACCACCCCCCTCCATGCAGTCATACATTACCACCACCCCCCTCCATGCAGTCATACATTACCCCCACCCCCCTCCATGCAGTCATACATTACCCCCACCCCCCTCCATGCAGTCATACATTACCCCCACCCCCCTCCATGCAGTCATACATTACCCCCACCCCCCTCCATGCAGTCATACATTACCCCCACCCCCCTCCATGCAGTCATACATTACCCCCACCCCCCTCCATGCAGTCATACATTACCCCCACCCCCCTCCATGCAGTCATACATTGCTCTCTGATTCCTCTCACTCCTTGTGGTCACAAATTCCCCACACGGCTCCTGACTGCAAAACTTGTAATGTGTGCCAAGCAGCCAATCACGTATAAGTGCTTAATATGGAAATTAATATACAGATCTTGTTGCAATAAAGTGATCGGTGCTGAAAACTCAGTAAACAGTCCTCATTCAGTGAAAGTTCATGTACTGCAAAGTTTGCATTGATTATAGCATGCATGGAGCACTTTGCACATGCTGAAATCAATGCAAACTTTGCAGTACATGAACTTTCACTGAATGAGGACTGTTTACTGAGTTTGCATTCATTTCAGCATTTGCAAAGTTCTCCATGCATGCTGAAATCAATGCATACTCATTAAAGAGGAGGTCCAACCCCATGAAAAAATTAAAAGTCAGCAGCTACAAATACTGTAGCTGCTGACTTTTAATGTTAGGACACTTATTGGTCCAGGGAGACTGTGATGTCAGCACCCCAGCTGATTTTTGGATCAGCTCTCGGGTGCTGCCGTCACCGTACATGTTAAGGAAAACTGGCAGTGAAACTACATAGTTGATTCCATACTGCACATGTGCAAAGAAAGCTGCGCTTTCTGAATGGCCTGGCGGCAGAGGAAGGAGGAGGAGGGCCGAATTTCCAAGGGATGGCACGGTCTCCTGGAAGTGGGAAAGGGTACCTGTCAAAAACAGGTACCCGGTCCCCCCCTCCCCCCTGAAAGGTGCCAAATGTGGCACCGGAGGGGGGAGGAAGCAGATAAGCAGAGCTTCCATGTTTGGGTGGAACTCCGCTTTATGATATGATATGCTACACTGATGGGCACTGATAGGCTGCACTGGTGGCCCCGATGAGGCTGCACTGATGGCCACTGAGAAGCTGCACCATTGGGCTGGGCACTGATGAGGCAGTGCTGCACTGATGGGCACTGACAGCCACTAATGAGGCGACATTCTTAAGCTGCACTGAAGGGGTATGGTTTACGGATGACAGGGCGGGTCTTAAACAGTAAGGGGTGTGGCCTTGACGGTGTGTCTGATTTAAATTAGGGGGCGCCCGCATTTAGTCAGGCCTAGGGCAGCACAAAACCTAAATACACCACTGGAATTGCACCTCCAGCCGTTCAGACATGCTGGATGTTGGTTAACAGGTTGAATGTTAGGGAATGTACGCTCACACCAAGTTGGGGAGGTGTGGAGCTGGGAGGGAAGGGTTCTGTTCAAAATTTTTGTTATACTTATAGGAAATACCGCACTATTGTATATTGCACATGTATTGGTATGCACACTGGGTATGTTGACAAGTGGAAATGTGGTATACAGAAGCAGGTTTGCAAGAACCGTAACACGTATGATAGCTGGTTCTTAACTTGCTGGTCCAGCCACAATGACATGACTCCAGAGATAATATGACCTCAGTTAAATTTCTAACATGGAATGTGAGGGGTATGCGTGACAAAGTCAAACGAACTGCTGTCCTAGCACTCCTAAAATCACAAAAAGCCGATGATGTAGCACTAGTGGAGACTCACATCACAGGCCACCTACAGGCGGCTCTAAAGCGCCCCTGGGTGGGTTGGGTATACCATAGCACGCACACAAATCAATCCAGGGGAATATCGATAATGATAGCCAAAAACGTCCCTTTTGAATTGATAGCTTTGGAATCGGACCAGCAGGGATGATTCTGGTTTATAAATGCACTCATAGGTGGAAATCCGATTTTGCTGGCGAGCTATGTTCCTCCCCCATTCTCATCAGAAGCGATCATGAGGGGACTAACTTATATGGCCAAGAACCCGACGGTCCCGGCAGTGTGGATGGGGGACTTTACCATGACCATGAATCCGGCGCTGGACAGGCCAGGGCGGGATGGGTCCCACACCACTACACTAAAACACACCAGACTAAGCCGTATACTGACTGAATTTGCATTGACAGATGTTTGGAGATGGCAAAACCCAACCACAAGAGCATACACGTGCCACTGTGTTAGTCATAATACAATGTTGAGGATTGATTTCGTATTAGTGTCCAATACACTGCTACCCAAGGTTACGGGATCATGAATCGCCCCTAGAGCTTTATCGGACCATTCCCCGTGCTGGATAACGGATTCCCTACCGAGATCAGCTCCCACCCATATCTGGAGACTTAATCCATTCTGGCTATCGGTCATACCTGACCTTGAAGGTATAGCAAGGGAACTGAAATTTATTCTAAATGATAAAAGTACTATATCTATTAGTGTCATGGAATGGGATTTATTTAAAGATCAGGCGCGCAGGATTTTATAATCTAAAATAAATAGATTTAAGCTGTCCTCTAAGCTCATCTTGCAGATGTCATCAGACAAGCTGCAGGAATTAGAAACCGCATATAGTGTAAACCCCAGTTCTGACAATCTTCAAAGGGTTAAACCCAAGCTAGAGTAGTCACCCAAATGCATATAGAGAAAGCCAGACAACAAATTTTCTTCTGCAAACCGCGTGTGTTTGAGCATGGGGAACAAGCAGGGAAACTACTCGCATACCTAGCACACTTAAATGACAAAACACCGGTGGTGGTCTCCCTGACTACACCACAGGGGGATATCATTATTGACCTCCCCTCAGGTAGCGGCACGATTTCAGACTTTTTATAGTAAACTGTACAGGACACAGAGCACACATTCCCAACAAGATATTAGAAACTACTTACACACTATACAATTCCCCAAACTTAAACCCAAACAAGTTAAGATGCTTGAAGCCCTTATAACACAAAATGACGTCACAGAGGCACTGTCTCAGCTATCTAAGTCCAAGGCTCCAGGCCTGGATGGTCCGCCCCTGGAATTTTACAATACCTTTTTGGAGATACTTATTCCCAAATTAAAACAACTGTACCAAAACATCTTTGACAAGGGAGTGCTCCCTCCCTTCATGCAAGAAGCACAAATAATAGTCCACCCTAAGCCAGGGAAAGATCCCCACTACCCCGAATCATACTGACCCATATCCCTGCTCCAAGTGGATGTTAAAATACTGGCCAAGATACTCGCCTCTTGTCTTAACACTGTCATTCTCTCATCAATACACCTGGATCAAACTGGCTTCATGCCTGGGAAAAACACGGCCATGAATATCAGGAGGCTATTTATGAATATTCAAGCCCAACATGACAATTTCGGTACAAGGGTGGTAGTGGTCTTGGATACAGCCAAGGCATTTGATTCGGTAGAATGGCCATACCTATGGGAGTGGTTAAAGGGGTTCGGATTTGGGTCAAATTTTATCAAGTGGGTGCAGATTCTGTATCAATCACCAAAAGCAAGAGTATTTGTCAATGGGTGGTTATCTGACCAATTCCCCCTCCAGAGGGGCACACGGCATGGGGTGCCCTCTTTCCCCTCTTCTCTATGCCCTGGCAGCTGAACCCCTGGCCATTGCCATCCGGGCAGCACCAGAGGTAGATGGACTACGCGTAGACGCGTCTCTGGAAAAAATAGGACTCTATGCAGATGGCACTATTTTATATCTGGCAGATCAGGGTCTATCGCTACAGGCGGCGCTAGAGATCATTCAGAAGATGGGAAGTCTCTTAGGGTTGCACATAAATCACAGATCCTCCCCATAGATCATTTTTCCCCTCCCCCCACACACCCGGAATTTCCATTAGCTAGAGTAGACCATCAAATATTTGGGGGTGCAGGTCACGAGGGAACTAGGAAACTACATTACTCTTAATGTAGAACCGTTATTCTCCCTGATAAAAATCAAAACACAAGCCTGGCCCAAACTGCCTCTGGGGGTTATGGGATGTATAATCATCATTAGGATGATCTTATTACCCAAGATTCTCTATATAGTTTGGCACACACCCTTATATATTCCCCTAAGAATTAAAAAAAAAATGGAAGCTATCCTAAACTCATTTGTTTGGGGTCACGGAAGGCAGAAACTGGCCTGGCACATTCTTACATCCCACATCCATGGGGGGAACTTCACTCCCAGACTTGCAGGAATACTATATAGCCTCACAATTATCCCATATGTACTATTTTAATAAGATTGAAATGCAGCGCTATAGAACCTTAGTGTGTGACAGCCCAGGGAGTCCACTGGCATCCCCTCTTCAGGCCATTTTTCGGGGGGGGGGGGGGAGGAACAGGAACGTAGATGACCTTCCCAATATAATGAGGATATGCTTTTACACCACCAAAAAATGTGGGAAATAACTCTGAAAAAGCTAAAACTGGGACATATATATATTCCCACACCCTCCTGTGGCTCAACAACCATATGCCAGAACTTAAGCATATACCAGACCCTACCATATGGGCCAAGTACAGGATACTATACCTCCACCAAGTAATGACTATAACAGGGCCTAAAAAATTCCAATCCCTCAAAGAAGAATACTCTATTCCACACCATCTAGTGTTTAGGTACTTGCAGCTCCGCCATGCACTGCGTTCCCAGTTTAGGAATCTTGCTATTAATCTTGAGCGCCCTCAGGTCCTGGAAATAATTATGGGCCTAGAGCCCCAAAAACTAATTTCTAACCTATACTCTACAATTAGGCTCCCAAGGGTAATGACAGTAATCCAAAAGGCCAATATAGGATGGGAGAAAGACGTAGGGGCTATCAGTGACTCAGATTGGGATGAAATTTTAGAAAATGTAAAAACAGCATTGCTTAAACTTTCTGACAGGTTGACACAGCCATACATTGTTCACCAAGCATATCTGACACCACTGAGGATGGCCAAATTCCAGCCTACACGTGGATCGATGTGTCCCCTGTGTACTTGCGACCCAGGCACATTCTACCATTTGATGTGGGAATGCCCCATCTTGCAAACGCACAGGTGATTAGATTCCTGCATGATAAAATGAGTTCCCCTGTTGTACTGGACCCGAAGTTGTGCATACTGGGCCTCCTACCAGATACAGACATAGAAAAGTTTCAAGCTACATTCATCTATGAAACTCTCTTTATGGCTAGAAAAGCTGTAGCTTAATCCTGGATGCAGACCTTCCCTCCCACAGTGTTGGATTGGAAAAGGGATGTGAACAATACCCTTCTGTACAAAAAGTTGATTTATATGCATAGAGGATGGACACAAAAATATTCAAAAGTCTGGGAAAGTTGGTTGGAGGATGGAGAAACTTGCACTTATTGGCCAATACCATAAAGAACACTTAAAGTATCAAGGTAAACATATGGGCTGCAGGGGTAAAGAAACCCATGGTATACGGAGAGTAGAGCTCTGGGTATCTTGTGGTAATCTCACCAAAAGTCTATAACTGGATGTTAATAATTGTAATCAATAGAGTGGAATACTTTGACTGTGCACTGTATATCATTATATTTTCATTAATGTACATGCCAAATGCTTGATGTATATTTGCATACCTTCATTTAATAAAGTTGGATTTCCCAATTAAAAAAAAAAAAAAAAGAAGAAGAAAAGCGTAACACAAACGGAAGGTCCATCGCTGCGCCAGTGTGTCCAGACCTGGTCCTGCCTGTTCAGGGAACAGTAAACCGGAACCTCTGCATTTGTCTCTGATGCCAAAAGGTCTATCTGGGGAACTCCCCATCTGTCCACTATCCGCTGAAAGACCTCCTGACTCAGGCTCCATTCGGACTCTAGCACACTTTTTCTGCTTAAAATGTCCGCTATATTTGGTTTAGGCTGCCCTTCAGATGTACTGCTGTTAGGAATGCCACATTGTCCTCTGCCCAGGTCAGAGTCTGAAGGGCTAGGTCTAGAAGACACTTGCTCCTTGTGTCCCCCACCGTGGCGTTGTCCGACAATACCTGGATGTGCTGTCCTCTGATCGTCTGTCTGAAGGCCCACAACCCCAGAAAAATGGCCCTTAGTTCCCTCCAGTTTGAGGATCTCCTGGATTCCTCCACTGACCAGGACCCCTGAGCTAACTGGTCCTGGTCAGTCCTGGCACCCCACCCCCAGGAACTCGCATCTGTTGTGAGAATTTTTGCTGCAGGAAAAATCCCAAGCAAACCCTTGCTCGAATTCGCCTGATCCCTCCACCACCACAACTTTCTTTTTACTGGTGATAGGATCCTTATCTGTTTTTCCAGAGACTCTCCGTAGGCCCAACTCTGTAGGATTGCCCGTTGGAGGTCTCTCGCATGGAGGCGGGCCCACTGAACAGCTGGGATAGAGGCTGTAAGAAGCCTCAGTGTGGACATGGCTGCTCGAACTGAAACAGCCAGATTTGTCTGCACTCTCTTTACTGCCGCCTGTACTTTTACTATCTTTTCCTCTGGGAGGAAAATCTTTTCCTGCACCGAGTTGATTACAGGAAAATGATTAGGCTTGATTTTTCTTTGTTCAAAATCCAGCCCAGACTCTCTAAATGGCTCTGTGTCCCCCTTCAGATCCCTGCGTAGAAGATTCTCTGAGCTGGCAAACAAGAGAAGGTCGTCCAGATATGGTACTACAGATACCCCTTCCAACCTGAGTGGTGCCAATGCCTCTGCCATGATCTTCGTAAAGATCCTTGGGGAAGCAGAGAGACCAAATGGGAGAGCCCTGAACCGAAAGTGTGACACCACTCCCTCTGCTCTGATTGCCAGACTCAGATATTTCTGTTATTTTCGCCGGTGTTATGGGAACATGCAGGTATGCGTCCCTTAAATCTATGGAGGCTAGAAAGCACCCTGCGGGGAGGAGTTTCCTCACTGAATAAGTGCTAAAAAATGAATAAAAACCAAGCGCTGATGTGGACAGATATGTGTGATATAAATAAATTGTGCTTATAAATATATATATACCAATATAGTTAGTGCTATGAAAAAATCAGTAAATTAAAGCTGCTATCAATATAGGGTGATCAGATAACCAAACAAATAGTACTAAGTATAAAATTGATGCGCTTTAAATAAATAGTGCACAATATGCTGCTGCGACTAAGCTTAAATCCAGGAATAAAAAATGCATACATGTGAATAAAATAAATTAATAATTATGGTGCTAATACATGTGTTAAAATTGCCAAAATAAATCTTCAAATTGGTGATGTGACGGTGAGTATAAATAAAATAATAATGACACTCTGAGTACAATGTCCAGGCAGAGATAAATAGTGAGAGAAAGTAAAAAAAAAAAAAAAAAATTTTTTACACAGTTCCTTCCCTTAATCCAGATTGATTGACTCACTGGGTTAGATCGTTTGTATCAGGATATTTAGTTTTTCTTGCATCCCATGAGAGCCGAATCACCAGCAGTGTAATTGCTGAAGTGGGATGCAAGAAAAACTAAATATCCTGATACAAACGATCTAACCCAGTGAGTCAATCAATCTGGATTAAGGGAAGGAACTGTGTAAAAAATTTTTTTTTTTTTTTTTACTTTCTCCCACTATTTATCTCTGCCTGGACATTGTACTCAGAGTGTCATTATTATTTTATTTATACTCACCGTCACATCACCAATTTGAAGATTTATTTTGGCAATTTTAACACATGTATTAGCACCATAATTATTAATTTATTTTATTCACATGTATGCATTTTTTATTCCTGGATTTAAGCTTAGTCGCAGCAGCATATTGTGCACTATTTATTTAAAGCGCATCAATTTTATACTTAGTCCTCACTGAATAAATCGTGTCCATCCAGAACTTTTTGTACCAGATGGACCTGTTTAAGATCTTTAAACTCAGTATTAACCTGAATTTTCCTGATAGCTTTTTTACCAGAAAAACATGAGAGAATAGCACCCTAGTTCTTCCTCCTGCTGGGGTACTGGGATGATTACTTTTTGTTGCAGGAACTCCTGCAAGAGCGATATCATTGCCACTGACTTCTCCTGATCTCTGGAGAGCTGTGTCACATAAAAACAGGACGGTGGGCTTTCTGAGAACTCCAGTGCGTAACCCTCCGAAATAAGCTTGAGAACAAAACGCACTGGATGTCGCCCCCTCCCATTGTGGAAGAAAATACTGAAGCCTTCCACCTACAGTCAGGAGACCGTCACTGGGTCTTAGCAGATTGACTAGGGGGATGAGACAACACCCCAGACTTCTCTCGACTCCTTTGAGACCTCCAAGGTCTCTTCTGTCCTGTTTCCTTTGAGTCCCGGGTCTGGAAAAAAGGACGAAAATTCTTTTTAGGCTGTGGTGTCACCTTCTTTTTGGTTGGGAATGCTTTTTTCTTATCCACTGTTCTATCTAGAACAGCGTCAAGATCTGGGCCAAATACTAGGTCCCCCTCGAAGGGTAGGCTGCACAGCTTTGCTTTGAAGGCCAAATCCCCGGACCAGGTCTTGATCCACAAAAGGTCTTCTAGCAGTTAATTAAAGCTGAAGATCTTGCGGAAATTTTAACCGACTCAGCCGAAGCATTGGCCATATAACATGCCTTTTGTAGGACTGTCAGAGTATCCAACAAATCTTTCCGAGGGGTACCTGCCTCAATATGGTCCTTCAGTTGTTCCAGCCAGTATTCTAAATTCCTGGCCACCACTGTAGATGCCATAGCTGGTTTGAGATTAGTTAATATAGAATCCCAAGCCTTTTTCAATTAACAGTCAGCTATTTTGTCCATAGTGTCCTTTAAGACCCCCATGACCTCAAAAACTAAATCAGTGTTTCGCGACACCTGCGAAAAAGCTGCATCAAGTTTAGGTCTCTTGTTCCAAATTTGTGCACTATCTTCATCAAAGGGAAATCTCCTTCTGAGAGACCTGGAAAAGAAAGGAGCCCTCTCTGGATCCTTCCATTAACTTTTAATAGAATCTGTCAGCACTTTATGCACAGGGAACACGCGATGCTTGACTTCATCCATGCCCTGATACATTTTGTCATGTAGTGACAATTGAGCCTTATCCTCCTTTATATTCAGGGTTGTATGTATGGTTTTCAGAAGGTCCTCTACCTCTTCCAAAAGATAACCTATAAGGAGAAGAGGAAATCTCATTTTACTTCTCTGATCCTGAAGACATCCTTCTCCTCAGACTCACTAACCACACTCCTGGTTGTAGAGGAGGTGAGCGCTGGGTGGAGAACACTCCGCTGACTGCGCTACCGGACTTTGTCCAGATAGGAACAAAAGGATTGAAACTAGACATGTGCACAGCAAAAAAATTCGTTCATTTTCGTTTCATTACCGTAGTATTTTTTTTTTTTCGTTTTTGGGGTCATTCGTGATTCGTAAATGCGTTCGTTCGTACATTCGTAAATTCGAACATTCGTACCTTTTTACATTTGTTCATTTGTAAATTCGTACATTCGTAAAATCGTACATTTGTAAATTAGAAAATTCGGAAATTTGTAAATTCAAAGTTTGAAAATCCAAAAACCCGAAAATTCAAAAATCTGAAATAGTAACTAACTATTAAATTCTAGGTATTGTAATTTTCTTTCAAATTTGACTGTCAGTGAACGTAACAAATACGAATTTATCCGAAGTTACGAATTATCCAAAACGAATGCTGCATCTAAACAAATGGAACGGAACAAATTAATAATAAATAATAATAATAAAACGTTGTTATTATTATTATTGTTATTTATCCTTATTAATTCATTATGTTCCATTCCATTTTTTCGGATCATTCATAACTTCGGATAAATTTGTATGTGTTACGTTCACTAACAGCCAAATTTTAAAGGAAATTACAATACCTATAATTTAAAAGTTACTAGTAATTACTAATAGTTAAGTTATTATTAGTTAACTATTATTTCAGATTTCCGAATTTACAAATTCACCAATTTACTAATGTACGAATGTACATTCGTAAATTGCGAATGTACGAATGCCCGAATTTACGAATGTCCAATTTTACGAATATTCGGAAAAAATTTGTTAAACAAGTTTTCGTTAATTCGGATATTCCCGAATTAACGAATTTGTTGAAATTCGTTAAAAAACTAATTCGGAACGAAACGAATTGCACATGCCTAATTGAAACGTATCTTCCAATTCCTTCCGGAAAGAAGTGAGCATCTCACTAGGCTGGACAGAAGGTTCTTTAGTGGAAGTTTCCTCTCTGACCTCTCTGACTTGCTATGCAAGTCTTGCACAGCGGTTTAGTCCATGCCTCCCTAAGGGCCGCTTTACACGAAGCACACCGTTTTTTTGGGGAAGGGAAAACATGCTTGGACTTTTCTTTAGATTTTGTCTGAAAAACACCAAACCAACATAACATTTATAAATAAGCTGTGCATAAATATCTTCTCGCTAGCAGATCTTTAAAACAAACAGACAGTGGCACAAAACATACCCCACAAAACCACCGCTGTAAACAAACACAGAATAAAACTACCTGTGCAGTGTGCGGCAGGCTCCCTCCCCCCCCATCCCCCCCCCCAAGAGGAGGAAGGGAGGGAAACAAACATAGCCCTGGTATTATAGAGACCCCTGCCTCTCTTACCTGGGTCTGGCCTGTGCATGTGGCTCCTGCTCCTGCCACTACTGCTGGTTGTGCTGGCTCCATCCTCCAGTAAACCGCAGCCTTCCGGTAGCCATTTTAGAGAGCATGTCTCCTTTTATATTTGAATTTTCCCAGTCCATCGCTGCTGTGAGGACCGGAAATTGCACGGCCGAGGCCGCCTCCCACTTCTACGCTCCATCGGCCAAGACCGGAAGCCGCCGCAAGTCCCGCCCCATCCGGCAGTGACGTCGCCCGCCACTGGGAATGGCCGAGTGCAGACCTCACAACTCCACAATGGAGACAGTCTGCACCTGCCGTCTGTCGGAGTGGGACCATCAGCAGCCTCTGCCCTCGCCGGGCTCTAAAAGTGGGAGACACCGCAATACCATCCACCTGTCAGGGGGGGTATTGGGCTGGGCCTGAAAAAGAAAGAATGAAACAAACACAGGTATGCCCTTAACTCACCTCCACCTGGAGAAAGCGCAGCACACCCCTGGTCCCCTGCAGCGCTTCCTCCACCATGGCCAGAGGAAACACTACAACTGAGGCCATGGTGGAAGTGTCCAGGCTTTAAAGGAATAACTGCAGTGTTTCCTGGGAAGTGGGTGGAGCTGCGCTCTCTCCAGGTACTGTCCTGAAAGACGAGATGAGAAAGTTCTCCTTCTTCCTCCCTGCCTGCAGCCTTCTGAGACTTATCACAGGTACAAGAAGCCTTCAGGGCCAGTTAGAGTATTGTGGGTTGTACATGCACAGTGGGCAGGCGGCTGTGAAACAGAAAGCACCACAGCCAGCTGCCCACAGTTAGGAACCTGAAGACTAGTGAAGAACTAGCCCTGTTGAGGAAGGTGCTGGATCCCTGGACAAGTAAGTGTCCTTTTATTAAAAGTCAACAGCTACAGAATTTGTTACTGCTGACTTTTTTTTCTCTAGAGAGATTCCTAATTGAATTTTATTGCTAGTGCAATTGCAGTCACAATTCCAGGTCTGTCTCCTTTCCCTACCTAAAATAGCCTTTAGGGCTTGTTCATACCACTTGTGGTGCAGGAATGTATACAAGAGCGGGTATTTTCCTGTACCGCAAGGAAACCCACTGCCCTCTGCAGGTGTGCGCAGTTGCCACAGTATCATGTAGTTAGGTCCAACACACTTAAAAAAAATCATACATTCCCACGTGTTAGGCAGCCCATTGTAATTGATGGACTATGCAAAAAAAAAAAATGTAAAAAATACCACATTCTGGCCCTTACAGCAACTTAGCGAAATTATAATTTTGATATTTTCAGGGGGGCCCTGTCAGGTCGGCTGTACAGGGCCCCATGATATCTAACAATGGCCCTGCTTGTTTAGATGTCGTTGATTGATTAGAACAGCGTTTCTCAACCAGGGGTTCTGCCATAATTCACCATTGTGGACAATGTATATCTGTCCAATGCACACTGACAGTGAGTACTGACAAGGCACATGATACCCGATGCCTCCCCTGTAATTCGGGCTACTATGACATCACTGAAGAGGGTGGAGCGGGAATAAAGGAGGGCGTGCAGTGTGTGAGAAGCATCTTGTATCAGTGGCTATTGATTCCAGCAGGTGTGGAATGCTGTAGTGAGATGAGCACAATAGGTGAACTGTGTACAGCATACCTGTATTCCCACTAATCCTAACTGTACTCCACTGATCCTCACTGGCCCCTCGCTTCTGTCCATCCCAGGTACTTGTGTGTGACATCACCTGGGATGGATGAGAGAGGAAAGCTGGTTGGAATCAGCACACCATAATAGACATGTGCCAGCAGCTTCCCTGTGCAGCTCTGCATGTTGAAGAAAATAAACAGTACTACAGACCCCCTGTGCCCTGGCCTGGTGTCCACCCTGAGCCTTGACCTGGTGTTCCCCTTGTGCCCTGACCCAGTGACCCCCCTGTGCCCTGATGACTCCTGTGTACCCTGGTGACACAATTGTGCCCTGACCTGGTGACTCCCCTGTGCTCTGACCTGAGGACATCCCTGTGCCCTGACCTGGTGACCCCCTTGTGCCCTGACTTGGTGACACCGCTGTGCCCTGTCCAGAGGACATCCCTGTTCCCTGACACGGTGACACCCCTCTGCCCTGACCTGGTGACTCCCCTGTTCCCTGGTGACTCCCTTGTGCACTGACCTGGTGATTCCCCTGTGCCCTGTCCTGGTGACACTCCTGCCCTGGTGAACTGACTCTCCTGTGCTCTGCCCTGGTGACTCCCCTATGCCCTGTCCTGGTGACACCCCTGTGTCCTGTCCTGGTGAAAAATTTGTGTGTGCATTTCACAAATTCAACCCAGAATTTATCATTTGTGCAGAAAAAAGCCAGCCTAAGTTCCACATTAAAGAAGGAAGTTTTAATATTTATTCTATTATTTAATGTTATAGCAACAGTTCGCTGATCACACCGATGTTGCGTGAGGTGTTGATCTGAAAATTATTTTAAGGGTTCCCCAAGATCGCAAATTTTTTGCCAAGGGTTCCTCGAAGGCAAAAAAGTTGAGAAATACTGGATTAGAAGAACATCAGAAGACTTAAAGTGACTCTGAATACATTCTATTGTACATCGGAGTCAGATTTAACCCCTTCATTACACTCACCTCTCCAGTCAGCAGGCTGAAGATCTCCAGGGTGAGGTTCAATATCGTCTCATTCTGGGGAAATTCTTTCCTTACATTCTTTGCAAAACTCAAATTCTGCTGATTGTCCATCATGATGTCCTTGTAGAGATCCTTGTGTCCTTCTAAATACTCCCACTCCTCCATGGAGAAATAGACAGTGACATCCTGACACCTTATAGGAACCTGACACACACAATGATACAGTCACCATCCAGACACATCCCTTTTCTGTTACTGGATAATGTCCCAGAATTCCCAGAATCCTCCTCACCTCTCCTGTCAGCAGCTCCATCATCTTCTTGGTGACTTCTAGAATCTTCTCCATGTTGTGTCTCTCAGGTTTTAGGGAGTCACATGGAGGCACTGTGATGGTCATATGATCGCCTGACTTCACAAGAGGAAATCTCTGTATTGAGGAACCAATAGGAATATCATGTTAGAATCCCAGAATCCTCCTCACCTCTCCGGTCATGTCTGTGTTTTATTAATAGAGATAAGAGTGATGTCATGTGACCTCCCAGAATCCTCCTCACCTCTCCGGTCAGCAGGTAGATGATCTCCAGGGTGAGGTTTAGTATCTTCTCAGTCATGTGACTCCGGTCCTCCTCCATCCTCATTGGTGCCGTCATTTGATCTATACAGGTCTCCTTGTAGATGGATAACTTTGGGAAATGAAAGTAAGAATTGGATACATGGATTGAAAACTGGCTACAAGGGCGAGTTCAGAGGGTGGTGATAAATGGGGAGTACTCAGAATGGTCAGGGGTGGGTAGTGGGGTTCCCCAGGGTTCTGTGCTGGGACCAATCCTATTTAATTTGTTTATAAACGACCTGGAGGATGGGATAAACAGTTCGATCTCTGTATTTGCAGACGATACTAAGCTAAGCAGGGCAATAACTTCTCCGCAGGATGTGGAAACCTTGCAAAAAGACCTGAACAAATTAATGGGGTGGGCGACTACATGGCAAATGAGGTTCAATGTAGAAAAATGTAAAATAATGCATTTGGGTGGCAAAAATATGAATGCAATCTATAGACTGGGGGGAGAACCTCTGGGGGAATCTAGGATGGAAAAGGACCTGGGGGTCCTAGTGGATGATAGGCTCAGCAATGGCATGCAATGCCAAGCTGCTGCTAATAAAGCAAACAGAATATTGGCATGCATTAAAAAGGGGGATCAACTGCAGAGATAAAACGATAATTCTCCCGCTCTACAAGACTCTGGTCCGGCCGCACCTGGAGTATGCTGTCCAGTTCTGGGCACCAGTCCTCAGGAGGGACGTACTGGAAATGGAGCGAGTACAAAGAAGGGCAACAAAGCTAATAAAGGGTCTGGAGGATCTTAGTTATGAGGAAAGGTTGTGAGCACTGAACTTATTCTCTCTGGAGAAGAGACGCTTGAGAGGGGATATGATTTCAATTTACAAATACTGTACTGGTGACCCCACAATAGGGATAAAACTTTTTCGCAGAAGAGAGTTTAATAAGACTCGTGGCCACTCATTACAATTAGAAGAAAAGAGGTTTAACCTTAAACTACGTAGAGGGTTCTTTACTGTAAGAGCGGCAAGGATGTGGAATTCCCTTCCACAGGCGGTGGTCTCAGCGGGGAGCATTGATAGCTTCAAGAAACTATTAGATAATCACCTGAATGACCACAACATACAGGGATATGTAATGTAATACTGACACATAATCACACACATAGGTTGGACTTGATGGACTTGTGTCTTTTTTCAACCTCACCTACTATGTAACTATGTAAGAATTATTTGGATGGTGTTGGTCACACAATAATAGGATGTGGATGTGAGGGGGGTAATAGGAGGGTTGCTGTATATTTAAGGACTACTCCCCCCATGGGAGCACATTTAGTTTGGACTGTTTCGTGTTTACTACATTTTCAAGGTCCTGGGACCCTCTTGGCCTGTCGGATCAGAAATTCCCTTTTCTCTGTTGGGTTCATTTCTTTTCTGAACTGGTTTTGATTAGTTTTAGATGCGCAGATAAGGAATAAGAAATACGATCCTTCCTTTGACTTGTTTGCTCTGAGGCAGTGATGTGAGGACAATGTCGGGTCATCATGATGTCCAGGAAGGGGAACTTGCTGACTTTTTGGCTGGAGTTGCCGGATAATCAGCATAATTGCCAGAACTCCGGGTGCAAGGTTCAAATCTCTGGCATCCTGCTGACTGATTGGAGTGATGTGACTGTCACTCTCTGCAGTAAGAGAAGGGATTGCATTGGATAGTGGGAGGATGCTGCTGATGGAGTAGAGATCTGTAGGAGAGTAGTCTATTCTCTTCCCTCCAATGGCAGCCCAGTGTGGGTATCAGGAGGGGTTTGTTCTCTCGGTTAGTATTCTGTAGTATCCAGGACACTATACAGAGTGGCAGTGGGTTCCTAGGGCTCTGAATTCCAGCACTGGGCACTGCCAGAGCATCTGTCTTGGGAAGGTATTGGACTGGCCAACCAGTAAGTGATGCTGTGCAAACATACCTCCTCAAAGTGTCCTTTGTTCTATTTGTGTCCTGCAACATATTTCTTAACCAGTGAGATGGTGAGGTGAAAGCTTCCTTCACTTGCTGGCAGGAGTTCTTTAAGGAGTTTATAAAAGTAAGTGCAGGTGGCATTAGAGGACCATCAGAGACCAAGAGTCTCTATGAGCCTTAAAGCATATGTTAACCCAAAAAAAAAACACAGATCCTGTTCCCTTAAAGCATTTTAAAGCACAGTGCTTGTGCTGTGTCATTTGGCCCCCTGTATACGCTAAGAAAAACCTGGCTGATCCTGCCTGGCTATACCCTCCCCCTTGCAAACTGACCACGATAATCATGGCTGCTGAGCCCTGACATTGTGGTCCATTTGCGTGCTTCATCTCACTGCAGCCCTGCTATCTGCAGCTCTCCTGTGTCTGTCTCGTCCCTGCTTGTACCAGCACCCGCCCCCACCCCCTGCTCCTGCTCCTCTCGTATCTGCTATTAAATTGTCTTATCCCTTCTGTACCTTAATAACAGGTGTCCCTGTGCCTGTGTAATGTAAAAAAATCTGCCGATCTGTACATTGTATGACTGCATCTCCCGCCGCTCAGTTTATTGTCGGCTTACTCTCTCCCCTACCTCCCCGCTGACGTCAGCGGGAGGGCTTGGCCCCGCCCACTGCAGCTGTGAGCCAGAGAGAGAAGCGAGGAGAGGAATCAGCTGAGCGCCGGGAATGGTGCTTATATCGATACAGATCGGCAGATTTTTTACAAAGCACAGGGACAGGTTATTAAGGTACAAAGGAGATAAGACAATCTCATAGAAGTGGGTTAACAACCACTTTAAAGCCCCATCTTTCCTCAGAGCCGTGCAGCCTGACTACCTCTTCAGAAGCCCCCACAGCCCTTCAGCCCCACTAACCTCTCAGAGTTGTTCAGCCAGATTACTTCCTAAGAGATCCCCAAAGTCCTTCAGCTACACCTCCTCCTCAGGGGTCCCAGAGCCCTTCAGATGCAATAAACCAGGGGTCTCAAACTGGCGGCCCTCCAGCTGTTGCAAAACTGCAAGTCCCATCATGCCTCTGCCTGTGGGAACCATGCTTGTAACTGTCAGCCTTGCAATGCCTCATGGGACAAGTAGTTTTGCAACAGCTGGAGGGCCGCCAGTTTGAGACCCCTGCCCCTCAGAGGCTCCCAGAGTCTTTTAGTCCCACTACCCCATCAGCTCCTCTACTACAATCAGAAGCCTCAGTATTTTCCTCCCTCTGACACCAATGATAGAACATATTCTTCATGGCAGGCTGGGGAATGTTTTCTTCCTACTGACCAGCAATGTAAGGGGCTCTATGCTCCATACTCCTGACCCCTGCACCCCATCATTGTGTTGGCTGCATATTGTAATGATTGCCCATTGGCTGCCTGTGTAGTGTAATAATTGTCCTTTGTAGGCCATGTATGGTCAGGATGGTCATTGTCTTGTCTATTTATTGTCAGTGCTGTTTGTTTAGAGGAACATATTACTAGAATTTATCTCCAAAATGAAGAGAATGTTTGGCCCCTGAAGGGGTTATTCTACATTTCCACACTATATATGTGTGTATCATCATCTGCTGGAGATAAAAGACATCACAGTGACTATGGAGGAAGAGGACGGACATGACGGGGGGTTACTGGGTGTAAATAGAAAATAAGATCTTATTACCTCCTCTACTGCCACTTCCAGCAATGTCTCTTTTGTACTTCGTGCCTCATGGAACTTCTTGTCTTTATTCCAGATCACTTCCTGTGTGTACCTGACATCACTTCCTGTCTGTATTCCATAGAGACTTTCTGTCTGGGTAGAAGTGAGATCACCATCTTGTGGCAATCAGAGGAACTGCAGCCCCTATAAACATCTTATAATAACCATTCCTGTATGATATCAATCTTACGGGGCTACGTTAAAAACAATGGTATGCCTAAGAAAACAGTTAACTCCCAAAATTGATCTTTTTGGTGAAGAAAATGTAAAAATATATCATAAAGCATAAAAATACTGTTTGTATCAATGCACTTATAATGAAGATGTTAACCACTTCAGCCCTGGAAGGATTTGCCCGGATTTGCTTTAAAGTGGGGGTCCACCTATCTATTGTTTTTTTTTTTTTGGAGTTCATTCACAAACTTTTCTTCTCATGATTATCTACTCACATGTTCTGTGTAATAAGTCCGCCTGTTTCCGATTTCATTGTAAAGAATAACTTATAAAATTCACTGAAGGCGGTTTCCATCTTCATTGTATGCATTTGAAGCCCACAAGCATGTATTTCCTGGATGCGGTGAATGCTGTGCTCCCAGCATTCACCGAGATGTTGTGATGACGCTGTTGCACAATGCATGCTGGGAGGCCTGAGACTAGCTCCCAGGGGACTGTGGGAGGTCTGGGAGAGGCTAGAAACACGCCTACTCCCACGGGAGGAAAACCAGGAAGTGCTAAGAAGATTAGAAAAAAAAGGTAATTACGGCGATTTAAATTTTTTTACACAGCATGTCAGCATCTAGGCAAGGAAGAGAATGCATAGAGATAATGTTCAAAATTTGGGTGGAACCCCACTTTAATGACCAGGCCATTTTTTGTGATACGGCATTGCGTCGCTTTAACTGACAATTGCGCGGTCATGCGACACTGTACCCAAACAAAATTTATGTCCTTTTTTCCCCACAAATAGAGCTTTCATCTTGGTGGTATTTGATCACCTCTGCGTTTTTTATTTTTTGCGCTATTAACAAAAAAAGGCCGACAATTTTAAAAAATAATAATTTTTTTACTTTTTGCTATATTACATATGCCAAAAAAATATAAAAAAACAAATGTATTCATCAGTTTTGGCCGATATATATTCTTCTACATATTTTTGGTAAAAAAAATTGCAATAGGCGTATATTGATTGGTTTGCGCAAAAGTTATCTACAAACTACGGGATAGATTTAGGGACTTTTACTTTTTTTAATTGTTTTTACTGTTAATGGCTGCGATCAAGGGGTTAAGTGTGTTCCCTCAGCGTGTTCTAACTGTAGGGGGGATGGGCTTACGGAAACATGACAGAGATCACTGTTCCCGATCACTGGGAACAGTAGGTCCCTGTCATGTCACTAGGCAGAACGGGGAAATGCCCTGTTTACATAGGCAGTTCCCCGTTCTGCCTCTCCTTGCTGCGATCATGGGCCACCGACAGACATCGAGTCTGCGGCACCCGCAGGCAGGCTCTCGCGGCGTGTGCGTGCCCGCTATCCTCCTTGTACAGACTGACATACAGGTACGTCAGTTTTCTCAGGAGAGGTGACCTGCCGCAGTATATCTGCGTGAGCAGGTCGGCAAGTGGTTACCCATAAATTGCAAGGATGTAATGTTCATATAGGAATGTTGGTGGAGATCTCTCAAAGTAAGAACACTTCCTTGAATGCTTATATAAATAAATAATTAATCCTGGAGTGAAAAAGATCTGTAAAGCAATAAATAATATATAAACTGGGTCATCCACTTCATCCATAAAGACATTGTGATTCCAGATCTTCTAGATCACATAGAAGGAGGACTCATCGAGGATTTCATACATTTGTTTGGAAGGATAGAAGAATCCTCAGAAGGGATCATGTAGGATGACAGGAAAGTCTCCTGACTGGTGAGATCATCCAAACATAATGATTACATCCATGAACTGGAGCTCGTTGGGGTGATAAAGACAATCTGTAAATACTGTGTAGACGTTATCCAAGAACTCAGCACACTCCAGGTGTAGAAAACATCTCAAGCTGGATTTAGCCTGTCATTTATCATGGGTAGATTCCTCACACCTCCAACTAATAACTGAACTTTTAATAGCTCCATAATCTTATCCCCCACAGTTATTACCTTTTGTACAACTCGCCCAACACCATTAGATTGTAAGCTCTTATGAGCAGGGCCCTCTTAACTTTCTTGTATTGTAACTGTACTGTCTCCCTTTAGATTGTAAAGCGCTGTGCAAACTGTTGGTGCTCTATAAATCCGGTAAAATAAGGTGAGGTGGCTTTACAGCATCCTGCGGGGCCCCCCCACCACAAAGCACCTTGTCCCCATGTTGATGAGGACAAGGGACTCTTCCCGACAACCCTGGCCATTGGTTGTCGGGGTCTGCGGGCGGGAGGCTTATCGGAATCCGGGATCCCCCTTTTATAAGAGGGCCCCCAGATCCCGGCCCCCACCCTATGTGAATGAGTATGGGGTACATGGTACCCCTACCCATTTACCTAGGGAAAAAGTGTCAATAATAAAACACACAACACAGGTTTTTAAAGTAATTTATTAGACAGCTCCGGGGGGGTCTGTTTCGGGGGTCTTCTTCCGACTTCGGGGGTCCCTCCGGTTCCTCTTTTCCCGCGTCCGGTTGGTTCTTCTCCACTCTCTCTGGCCTCTTCGCCCGGTGTTCCAGTTCTTCTGCCGGCTCCTCCGCTATCTTCATGCCGCTCTTTTGCCAGCGGAGGCCCGGACTTATGGCTTCTTGGCTTCTTCTCTTCTTCCGATGTTGACACGACAGTCTCTCAGGCTGGAATGCTCTCTGAGCGCTCCGATGTGACTTATATAGGCGGAGACCCCGCCCCCTTATGCCGTCACAGTCCCTGGGCATGCTGGGACTGTGACGTTTTAGGGGGGCCTGGTCACCGTGGCCACCCTCCATGTTGCCCTTTTATCCTAATGCATTGTGATCACGTTTTTTATTGTTAATGGTGTTTTTTTGGAAATAATAATACCCCCCTTTTTTATCTGCACCATGTGGAGGCATATTTTTTCTTTCCACATATCCTCCTAATGACGTCAAGTGCCTACTTCAGCTTTACAAGTGACGTCTTTTCCCACCTGATTTGTATCCTGGTTGTTTGCTGTGAGGACCTACCTGGTGGCCCCCGGAGATCCATGCAGATTCCAGCCTAGAGGATTCCAGCGACGGGATGTCCCTTTCCACGCCCTGAGTGGCACACTGCTCATTCGATTCCCTGTCGCTGACATGGGAATCCACGGGATCTGGTAAGAGTTTTTCTACACACCATTCCTTCTACCATTGCCTCATCTCTCTGTTATGGTCCGGTTTTTATGAAGTTCAATTTGGGACAATCATTTGAACACCACCAGACTTCGGAGTATATTCACCTTCCTGTGTTGCGGGACATTATTGTTCACTTATTATCATTTGTCATTGACTTTATGCTTATCACAGGCCATCAGGCTGATGCTTTTCCAATTTTATTTATATATTTTTCTCTGAGGCACTAATTAGAAATAGTTTGTTTTCAATCACTCACCCCTTCTCTTTCCTGCCTCTGAGTGAGGTAAATCAGGGTTCGTATTATTTTTATTTTTTTTTTATCCTTTATCTTCATGTCTGTTTTTATTTTTAATTTTAACCTTTACTCATTTAGTTATATACATTTTTCTTTACCTCAGTTCACCTATCTCTCATTTCAGCTGCTTCCAGATCATAGAATTTTTAATTCTTTCTTGTTATATATAAAAAAGTATTTGATCAAACCCCCCCCCTTATTTTCTACCCCTGCATTATCTTCATTGCTATGTAAAAAAAAAATCTTTGGTCACATGAGCTTGATCAGTCCATCCTGTAATCAGAAGCCCTTCCCACGAGCGGTTGCCATGGCACCACATCAACATCCCCTGGCTGAATGGACTATAAAAAACCTCTCCAAACATGGCCACAACTATTGGCTGATGAAGGAGCGTGCATGCTCCGAACGCGCGCTCCTCACCATCTGGAAGTGACGTGTCCAGCCGCCCCTGAGCCGAATCTGAGAACCAGGAAGCGCTGGGAGCCACCAGCATAGCCGGGATCATCAGCTGCCTCTCCGCCTGCGAGCCGACCGCCTTCCCCCAGGAATGGATGAACCTCCTATACCATTTCACATGTGCTGTGATCTCTACAATCTTGTGAGTTTAAAATCGTCTGTCCTATATTAAAATGTTTTTATCACGCTGCACTTAGACGGCGCTGCTCTCTTCTTTGTTTCTACTGTCTACAGAGCCCCTTCTAGCTTGTTATGAGTCGGCAGACATCCACAGTCAGCCTATCTGTGACCACCAACACACCTCTTGCTGCATTTGAACTCTCATTAGGGTTGCCACCTCATCCCTTTAAAACCGAACACATAATAATTACACAGGTTCTGTGGCTGATTAAGGTGGTAATTAAACTCACTTGGTGCCTTATCTTAATTAAATTAGCCACAGAACCTGTGTAATTCATATGTGTTCAGGTTTGAAGGGATAAGGTGGCAACCCTAACTCTCATGCATGGACTCCCCACTATAGAGAGCAGATTAGTTGCCATTTCTCTCTATTTGAGCTGACAGAGCGTACACGAATATATGTATACAATATTTCTACACATCTTTGGATTGAATGTAAAAAAAATGGAGATGTTATGGAGTTCTTATACAAATACAGTGACTCTATTGTAATATACTCTATGGTAATATTGCATTGCTTGTATTTCCTGTTTCCTGTTCGGTATTCGCTGCTCCTGTTCTACAATTCAACACGACTCCTCAAACAGCTTGCAGTGTCTTCATTTCTATACTTGAAAACAGCCGTGTTCACACTACGAGTTCCTTGAGCTGCAGTTCCTCTGAGCTCCACAAGGTGGTGATCTCACCTCTAACCAGTAAAAAAAGTCTCTATGGAATACAGACAGGAAGTGATGTCAGCAACAGACAGGAAGTGATGTCAGATACAGACAGGAAGTGATGTCAGGTAAAGACAGGGCGTTCCACTTGGTAAGACGTAGAGAGAAGACACTGCTGGATCTGGCGGCAGAGGAGGTAATATGTAGATTAATCCCTTCAGGGGGATCAGTTGATATTGAATATATCTTCCTTCCAAAGCTGGCCATACATGGTTCAGTTTTATCGTTCAGCCAGCGGGATGAGAGGAAAAACTGAAGTGATTCCCCCATCCACACATTGGAGGGGGATGGGGGAATCCTCCCCGCTGCACTATTGTATTCTGACAATGGGGGGCGCTCCTCCGCTCTCAGAATACACAGATCAGTGATGAAGCTATTGGCTGCAGCCGCTGATGGAGTGACTTTTATCCGGCAGTGACCACACATGGATGGAAATGTGACCGATCCCTGCTGAACCAGCTGAATTTCCATGTCTCTATGGTCACCATAAGTGACTTCCTCCCCTCCCCCTCATCTCCTTCATTATGTAAGTAGTGTTGGCACTTTTTCTTCAAGCCAAATCCAAACACTTTAGCGGCACACAGCAATTTTATTTTAATATACACTACAGGATTATAACAGACCTGGGACACCTTTGGGCACTCTAAAGAAAATAGTAATACAGGGCGCATAGTGCCCCCTCACCCTCCTGTCAGGCCCTGTTTCGAGTCACATTCCTGTCTGAATAATTTGTCCAGGTTTCAGGTGGACTGAAACCCGGACACATGATTCAAAACCCGGACTGTCCGGGTGAATCCCAGGCAGGTGGCAACCCCATATGTAAGTCATGCTGAGATAATCTCCCATTGGCTAAGCAATATTCTCATTTGTCTCTGAGCTCCTTCTTGCTATTCCTCGTCCTGCCTGTTGTTTCCTTGGATTGATTTTCTGTGTAGTGACCCCGGCTTCATCTCTTGGATGCGCTCGTCTGTTGCTTGTCCTGACCTTTATCCTGATTCCTGGATCTCCTCCTCATCTCTCCTCCATATCCTCTTACACAGCTTTTCTCCACACCTGCAGTGATCCTGGGGGGTGGAAACTTGGCACCAGCACTCGGCAAAATCCATCCCCACCATTAGGAGCTCTGGAGAAAATTGTCTGCTATTTACACTCCGTTCCTCCGCACGTCACCTGATCACATGAGAGCTTACTTTCACAGATTCCTGACAGATTTCTGTATGGTAAAGGTCAAAGTTCACTCTTCAATTTAGGAGAGGTAGGACACATCCAGGAACAATGATTTGGTTTGCACGGAAGCCTCATATAGAGGACCCCTCAAATCTCCCCATCCAAATGTCCCTCCATCCAGAGTCTATATGTCCTATGACATCACACTGACCTCACAGCTCCTCCTCCCAATGTCCCTCCATCCAGAGTCTATATGTCCTATGACATCACACTGACCTCACATCTCCTCCTCCCAATGTCCATCTCTTTTTGTTTTCTGATGCTCTTAGGATGTGGGCGGATCCTTGGCATCCTCACTAGCAAAGTGGGACTGGTGGTCCTGCATTGTATGTAATGATGTCAGAATGCTTGCAACAAGATTTGAACCTGCATAGTGTGGGGGTTCTGTGTGGATAAATTATACCTCAGTCTGAAGTGGGGCTTTAATAAAATGGAGACCTGAATGGTGAGGTGAGGAGGATTCTGGGAATATCATTTGATTTTACGATTTGTGTTCAGTTCTAGAATTTTCCCCCTGTGAAGTCTGGAGATCATATGACCATCACATTGCCTCCACCTCCCTCCCTGATAGAATAGAGAAATACAAAGAAGATTCTAGAAGTCACCAGAGAGATCATGGAGGAGAGGTGAGCGGTGCTGGGAATTCTGGGACATTATCCAGTAACAGACAAGGGATGTGTCTGGATGGTGACTGTATCATTGTGTGTGTCAGGTTCCTATAAGGTGTCAGGATGTCACTGTCTATTTCTCCATGGAGGAGTGGGAGTATTTAGAAGGACGCAAGGATCTCTACAAGGACATCATGATGGACAATCAGCCGCCCCTCACATCACCGGGTAAGAGGAGACTTTATTGTAAAGGAGAGAGCAGTACGGAGGGTCCACCTAGATCCCCCATCATCTGATAAACACATAGAAACAATGTATTCAGTCAGTGTGTGTGTTTCCTACAGATGGATCCAGTAATGGGAACCCACCAGAGAGATGTCCCCGTCCTCTGTATTCCCGGGATTCCACACAGGAAGATCACACCATCCCTCACCATCATCAGGTAGATGAGGAACAATCACTGATAGTATCATTAGGATCTGTACATTATCTGCATTGTTACAATTGATGTCATTTTTATTATATATTCAGAGTGGAAACCTGAGAGATTCTAAAGTTGAAGTTAAAAAAGAGATAAAAGAGGAGGATGATGAGGATGGGGTGATGGAGGAGTCAGAGTTTCTAAAAGAACACAAAGATCTGTACCAGGACACCATGGTGGAGTCATCCAGCTACAGAAACCCACCAGAGAGATGTCCCCATCCTCTGTATTCCCGGGATTCCACACAGGAAGATCACACCATCCCTCACCATCATCAGGTAGATGATTGACAATTATTGGCAGTTCTTATTTATACACAGCATGATTGTTACAATGAATGTTTTATTATATATTCAGAGTGGAAACCTCAGGGATTATAATATTGATGTTAAAGAAGAGTATAAAGAGGAGGATGAGGAGTATGGAGGGATGGGGGAGTTTTCAGAAGGACACAAGGATATGATGGAGCCACCAAATACCAGGAACCCACCAGAGAGATGTCCCCGTCCTCTGTATTCCCGGGATTCCACACAGGAAGATCACATCATCCATCACTGTTACAAGGTTGGTAGGATGGAGCATCTAGAACAGGGGTATGCAATTAGGGGACCTTCAGCTATTGCAAAACTACAAGCCCCATCATGCCTCTGGGTTTCATGCTTGTGGCTGTCAGAGTCTTGCTATGCATCATGGGAATTGTAGTTCTGCAACAGCTGGAGGTCCGCTAATTGTATATCCCTGATCTAGAACATGGACTTGTGGGGACAATGTGTGGATTTTATATGTGATGTCACAATATTAAAGCTTATATTTTACAGATGATATTCTCTCTCATTTTCTTGATTTAGAGTGGAGATCCAATCGATATAGAATTTGAGGTTAAAGCAGAAGAAGAAGAGAGGTATGTGAGGGATGATCAGCAGTCTATGGAGGAGGATGGAATAACGGGGACATTTATAGAGGAGGACACTCCTACAGAGATCAGCACAGGTGGGTCATTAACACTAAATACATTCCTCCATCCATACTGCTCACTGATTGGTCCAGAGTAAGGCAAGGACTGGGTGATATCAGTCTGTAATCCCCTGGTCACTTTCCTGAGCTGTGTTCCCCGTCCTGTATTCCTGTATTTCTCTCAGATAATCTTCCTTCTCTGTGCTGCAGACACAATTTATGTATCTAGACTGGATTTATGGAGATTCTGGGGTTCAGCTGGAAGAAACATGTTGATTTTCACCATAGACGTTACTAGACCCAGGCAACTGGGAAATGTGCTTTGAGTCTTCTGGCAAGATCTCAACAAAAGAATTCTCCCAGGGTTACTTGTTCTGTTGTCTGCTGGCTGTGTTGGGTGGAGGGATTCATCTGTATAGTCTCAGACCCAAGTCACTGAGTGCAGTCTCAGGAGATGGGAGGCAGCGGTGTGGGACCTCTGCAACTTGTCTCAAGTAAACATTTAATCTTCCACTGATTACTGAATACCAATATTATGAGTACTGACCCTTACACTTGTCGTGAATAATCAGTCAGAATAAGTATGTGCCTTTTTAAGGACAGGTTTCCCGCACAATAATTATTATTGAGTAATTTTTTTAACGAGGATATTTTTAAGATACAAAATCAATCTATATGACACAGTCTGTGCATGTGAAACTTATTCACGGAGACGTGTGATCATACGAAACAGTTATTTATTGGTTGACAAAAACAAATATTCGCATGAAATTAAGATACCGATTGCGTTACATGAACGTCTTGAAAATCAATAAAAACACTTGCAAAAATAGGCGTACCGTCCCTTTGACATAATATCACCATGATAACTTCTCGGTAGAATCAATAACCTTGTGAACTTGACAATTAAACAGAACGTCTGTATTTCACACGTACAACCGTTACTATACTGCAGGTAAGTAAGTGGTTAAAATTGTGAAATAAATTAGACGTTTGTTTTGTCAATAAATGTGGCAACTATGCAAAAAGAAAAATATAATGAAAAATTTGAATCTTTAGAGAAAAATCTACAAGGCGGTTATTGATTCGGGAGAATGATTATCAATTGTATAATATTCAATACATCAATATTTGAGAGAACATACAAGATAAAATCAACATGACATAATGACCCATTCCAGGATGGCTACAGTTCCTATTGGCTGCTTACCAGAGTTAAGATGGCTGCCGTAGTTTCAAAATGGATCCTCTTAAAGAGGATTTACTCCTTGTGACCTCCGAGTTCTAAGTATTATTTGTTGAGGAATCTTCATGAATGTAAAGATATGTATTCATGCATGGTGCATGAGTGTCAGTCTGGGAGTGTGTGTATCTCCCAGTGTCCCCCCTCAGGGTGGATCCCTGAGCTTCCTCCTCTTGACCTCCTCCTTTCTTTTTACTTGCCTCTAAATACCATTTCAGATAATAAGACCATAAAAATTATAATGGCTCTGCCCAAAAGGACGTGGCCTTCTTTCCATTGGTTTAAGAGACTTAATTATTAACCTTTCTCGTAAATTTAGTGAGTTCAAATAATACCACCTTCAACCACCAGGTGTCTCACATGTGTTTTGAATCCATCTTTTAAGTTAATACGTTCTATTTCATAATGTGTATAATGGTAAGAATAGTATATACCTTTTAAATGTTCTGGTAATCGGCCTAATGTAAAATACACTCAGTACAATCTTGATTAATCACTATTTCATAACTGGATATATATATATATAATGTATCTCTATAAATGTATCTTTATAAAAACTGGTCTACCTATGAAAGACACATGTTGTTATATATATTCATCAATATTACATAAAAATGATTATCTATATGGATACCTGTATAACTTCTGGTATCTCCACTAAATATTTGTTTATCTAAGCATAGGCTACAGTCTTATATAGTTATAATCATAATTATATGTTTTTCCTAATACTAATTAGTTTCTTAAAACACTTCTACTTATAAAACCACACTTTCATGTATATTTTCTTCATACCAAAGTTGTTGGGTCCGCAGATGCCAAAATTATAATATGTCTCTGTGACCTACAATGTCATATATAGTTTGAAATGACTTATAATAACCTTATAGATACTTTTAAAATATTTTTGACTTGCACCAACTTCAAATCTTTCCCACTGGATGTTTAAAGATGACTTGTTTGTCTAAACAGTTCCTAAAAATTCCCACAATGGGTTTTGTTAGCCAAGGTGTTAGCTATTTAAACAGTCCCTCACTTGAACACAATAGGTTTAGGCCAGGTGAGGTTATTTCTATGTGAGAATAGTCTGTATAACCTTCTCTCCTATGGCTGTAAGGAAAGTTTTCGTTTATTCACTAATACCATGTAAATATCTCCTTGTTTTGTGAGGAGAGCAGCCATTGTTCCATCGAGTTTTCCTCACAATACATGCTTGTAAAAGTCTTCAATATTTGAAGTAGTAGAAAAACTTGAAAAAACATGAGAACGTCTATTTTGTCCTAAAGGTCTCCAAAAGGGCAACAGTTCAATTATTGCAACATCACAGTTCATCTACTTTTTGAGACCTAAGCATCTCTCATGTTTCTGCCAGTAAATATAAAATATATTTCTTAATGAATTCACAACACACTATATAATTTATATTGCATATTCCATACTGCTGACCCCTGCACTGTATACTCTATGTTGTACATTACATCATTCTGACTTCTGTTCTCTCCCCTCTACCCACTGCTATATATAAACATAATATGTATTCTCTTTTGTTACACCAATTTTCTACCAGCTGGACATTTTATATGTAATGATTTGATTGGAGCACAGACTTTTACATGTTGATATTAATGTGATAACATCCTCAAACTTTGGAACCTTAAACAGAAATAATAAGGGAGGAGTCAATAACCCAATGATCGAGGTCTTCGGGATCAGTCCAGTCTTCGTCTTGGTTGTTCTCCACCCATCCTCACTCTCTGACCTCTGATGGGGCTCAGCCCCGCTGTTATTCACAACTGAATCATGGGCTAAATAAGGAAGTGCAGTACTTCTTGTGTTGGGAAGATGGCAATGAGTGATAGAGGGGGTGGGGACACTCGTCCTATAATCCCCTCATCACTGTCACTCCTATAAAAGACAGTTCTCATTGTCTCCTCACTCTCTGACTAAGATCCATGAATATAGAAATGAAATGGTAGGAGATCAGAGGACCCATTTACTAGTTACCCTGAGGGTAGAATTGTAAGATCCTCTGAGACAAAGCTGCCTGATGTGGGCGGAGTCCTGGTTTAGGGGAACCAATCTGCTCATGTCTAGTAATAATCTTTTTATTTCTATTTTAGTAGATGGACGGGAGATGAGGAAAACCTCAGAGGATTGTCTCACTTTGTCTCCAGACTGTAAAGTAGAAGATGAGGACATCACACAGTATAGTCCAGGAGAAAACCCGACTACCTCAAATGTCCATCCGGCACCACACAGTGTAGATGGACCATCGTATTCCTCTTATCCTGAGGAACCTCAGACTGTGAGGGACGGTGCTGTCCTTCCAACAGAGAAGAGGTTTTCCTGTACTGAGTGCGGGAAGGGTTTCCCTTTTAAATCTAGTCTTGATGTGCATAAAAGATCTCACACGGGGGAGAAGCCATATTCCTGTCCTGAGTGCAGGAAATGTTTTTTAATTAAGTCCCATCTTAACAGACATCAAAGATCTCACACGGGGGAGAAGCCTTATTCCTGCCCTGAGTGTGGAAAATGTTTTTCAGACAAGTCCAGTCTTTGCACACATCAGAGATTGCACTCAGGGGAGAAGCCTTATTTCTGTGCTGAGTGCGGGAAATGTTTCACTGGAGAATCCAATCTTGATGTGCATAAAAGATCACACATGGGGGAGAAGCCACATGCCTGTCCTGAGTGCGGAAAATGTTTTTCACGGATATCTGCTCTTTACAAACATCAGATATCTCACACAGGGGAGAAACCTTATTCCTGTCTTGAGTGCGGGAAATGTTTTACACAGAAGTCCAGTCTTTACAAACATCAGAGATCTCACATGGGCGAGAAGCCGCATTCCTGTCCAGAGTGCGGGAAATGTTTTTCACGAATGTCCAGTCTTTCCATGCATCAGAGATCTCACACGGGGGAGAAGCCGCATTCCTGTCCTGAGTGCGGCAAATGTTTTTCACGGATCTCCAGTCTTTACAAACATCAGAGATTGCACACGGGGGAGAAGCTGTATTCCTGTTCTGAGTGTGGGAAATGTTTTTCAGTGAAGTACAGTCTTTACACACATCAGAGATCTCACACGGGGGAGAAGCCATATTTCTGTGCTGAGTGTGGGAAATGTTTTTCACAGAAGTCCCATCTTAACACACATCAGAGATCTCACACGGGGGAGAAGCCGTATTCCTGTGCTGAGTGCAGGAAAAGTTTTTCAGACAAGTTCATTCTTTACGCACATCAGAGATCTCACACGGGGGAGAAGCCGTATTCCTGTCCTGAGTGCGGGAAATGTTTTTCACAGAAGTCCATTCTTTCCAGACATCAGAGATCTCACACGGGGGAGAAGCCGTATTCCTGTCCTGAGTGCAGGAAATGTTTTTCACTGAAGTCCAGTCTTTCCAGACATCAGAGATGTCACACGGGGGAGAAGCCACTTTCCTGTCCTGAGTGAGGGAATTGTTCCTCACTGAAGTCCTGTCTTCCTATACATCAGGGATCTCACACAAACCCTGGAGGTGTATTAGTGCCTTGAGTGTGGGAAATGTCTTCTATATGAATGTTGCTGGACATCACAGCTCTCATGTGGGGAAGAAGCACACCCTGATATACACCTCAGATATACTCCATGGCTGATCTTCATCATGCAAGAAACAGTTCATAAGGAGATCAGAGATCACCAAAGACATGGATGAAGTGAAGTGTTGTACCGTGTTGGCCATTGATAGCAGGATAAAAATAAAAATTGAGTCATTACCTTTCATTGGCTGAGTACATTTTGTGGTGTAGAGATTTCACAAACACTTAGAGGTCTATTTTCTAGAATATTATTTCTAAAATATTAGTTGAACAAATGTGATTTACCCACCTGTGATGAATATGGGTCATATTTTATGTCATAGAGTGATTTCCTGTAATCTTTGGCTCCATCTAGTGGTCATAATGTGATATTGCATTATTTTTCCTGATGCTGTACAGGTATTTCAGGAAGAATATCATTTAAATAATTTCCTATGGACACTAGATGGAGCTGATGATTATAGGAAATTATTTAAATGATGGCAAAAATTTGTCACAGCTGGACAAATGCTTGCTCATCCTCGTCCAGCAAACTTTTTTTTATTAGTAGACCCCTTAATTTCCTTCATCAGACATGAATTTATACTAATACCGGAGGTCATACTCGTACAGTTATGAGTACAGTGGACATCGAAGAACATAAGTTCGTTAAACCAACGGTATTAATCAAACCATTTATTTAACATCAACAATGATAACCACTTACTGCTCGCTGCAATTTCTTAGAACTCCCAGACATTATAACTCTTCTGAATGCAGAGGCCCCGGAGAATAAAATTATGGTTTTTGCAATTGTTTATGTCGCACAATATATGCACATTTAGCAAACACAAATTTTCAGGAAAAAACCCCACTTAAATTAATTTTAAAGCAAACACTATAACATACCCAATTTGCTTCTAAAATATAAAAGAGGATGTTTCGTCGAGTAAATAGATTCCGAACATGTCAAGATTTAAAATGGTACACTCCTGTGAAATGGTGACACACTGCGATACCTAAAATCATCCATAGGTGACAATGTAAAAGCATTTATAGGTTATCAGTTTGGAGGTAAATGTGAGCTCTGGCACTAGAATTGTTGCTATCACTCTGACGTTCTCTGCAATACCTCACATGTTTGGTGCAATCACTGTTCACATACGTGTGCTGGACCTACAGGGGATGGGCTGCTTTAAGTTTTTTTTTTTTACATTTATTTCATTTAAATCTTTTTTTTTATTCAACTTTATTACTATCACAAGGTGTTTAACAACATCCCTTGTGATAGCTTGCACAATGACAGGTCCTCTTTACTGAGAGATAAGACCCCCTGATCCCTCCTCTGCCCTCCAAGCAGCATCCATGGAATGTCGGCTGGGTAAACACCGAACCAATGCCAGAATCTTGTAATTTCTGGCTTAGATGGAGGAAGGGATGTTCTTCTTTCTCCTTGGTGTTAAGCCGACCTCACCGCTTACAGTGGTCGCAGGCTCCTCCGGTGGAACTAAAGAGCCTGGGACCGGTGGTTGGATGGGGGCCCATCCATGTGCTGTAGAATATATATATATATATATATAAAGTGCTGAGTGCTCCAAAATAAAGTGCTTCTGTGGTTCAGGATAGTGTTTAAGTGCCCTCAGTTAATGGACCCTCAGCTTTGCAGTCTGAGGTCAAGAAAGCTGGATGTCCTTGATGACGCCCTGGAGGAGGGGCGAAACACGTTGACGCATTTCAAGAAAGCTGTGATCTAAATGAACTAGTGTATGAGGAATGGACTCTCAGAGAAACTATCATATGGGTATTCACGTGGATGGACCGAGGTAGATCAATCATAATGGGGAAAAAAACAAGAAAAAAGCCAATAGTGAAGTACTGCTAGTACTGTGTGTGCTACGCAAACAAACAACGCCACTCACGAGACATCTGTGTTCAAACAGGCATCAGTGTATGATCCGGGTCCGCCGCTGACGTTGCATCACTGGTTTTACTAAACCGGAAATGCGTCAACGTGTTTCACCCTTCCTCCAGAGCGTCATCAAGGACATCCGGCTTTCTTGACCCCAGACTGCAAAGCTGAGGGTCCATTGACTCTGGTGAGTGGGGTCACAAGAGGGGAGTGTGGCACTTGAACACTTTATCCTGAACTACACAAGCACTTTATTTTGGAGCACTCAGCACTTTATTATATATATATATATATATATATATATATATATATATATATATATATATATATATATATATATATATATATATTTTTTTTTTTTTTAATTTGATAATACTATCACTATTAATAATTTTGAGCACATTATCAATTGTCTAATATTCTGCTAGCGCTGGTAATCCATATATTCATTCTTGAGGTTCTAGCACCTTTTGAAATAGCTGCTCCAGCTTATTTAATATTTCACTTAGCGCAAGTTTTATTTAGTACATACAGTACAACAAATATTTTAATAACATCATTTTTTTTACCCGAATTCACACAGGTGGAGTGTACATGCACTTTCATTGGGTGAATTGCAATGCAAAGTTCATTGAACTAGTTGCCATCCACCTGCAATGTACTTCATGCAAAGCGGCGTACCTGTATGTCACTCAATACTTCAGAATTCAGAACGCACATGTGTGGGCCCCCTCGCTGACCCCGGCTGCCACTGCTTGCAGGAGCAGTTCACCGTATTACTGCCAATAGTGACATCAGATAGCATCAGGATCAGTTAGTGCCCTTCCCAGACAGGGTCAGCTAGCATTAGATTGCCCACACACTACCGCACCCACGCTATAGGCCACTGATAACCATCATTATTACTAATATAGGGTCTGTATGGACCAATATATTGATCATGGTCAAAACTATATTAGTGACCTCTTAGTATAGTGTCCCCCAAAACATAGTATTAGCTGGATCAGCCCCGTTCAATGCCAGCACTTGCATTTAGCCCTTCCTCCCCACCCAACAAGTGCCAGTAGACCACGTCACCTGTGAGACATTGCATACAAAACCGCAGCATTAGAAAGATCAGGCCTGATCTCTGCTAGCACCAGCAGGTGACATTTATTTTTAGCGGTTCAAGCAGTCCCTGACAGCCAGGAGCTCTATTTCCTGTGAGTCACACTTGGTACCTGTAAATTTAGTGCCCAAAATGTCCCAACCAAAGTACACTAGTGAAGAGGACTACAAGATTCTGAGTATGTCAGCTGAGAACGTAGGGGTCCTCACTGACAGAATCAACCTCAGAATATGAACCTGTAGAGCAGCAGCACCCTGACGGGGAGCTCAGGTGATGGAGAAGAGGTCCCTCCTAAGGTCAGGAGTACCCAACCCCGGGTAGCTGAAGTGCTCAGAATGCATGACTAGTCCAAGTATTAGTAGTGCTTCACTACCTTCTGGGGAACTGACAGGTACTAGCAGCTTAGTACATCCTGGCATTTTACACACCAGCAGTCCAAGGTAGTGAGGTGGCGAGTCCCATTAGTGCAGTCCAAGCTGGTGCGGTGGCTAGCACTAGTAGCATCCCTCAGCCACCAAGAAATAGAAGACAGGCCTGTAGAGCCCATAGTGTCCTTCCTGGTGTGCTAGCAAGTCCTGATAGGCAGCCCACAGATTGTGAAGCACCTGTACTTCCCCCATTCACTGCTCAACCCGGAATTCAGGTGGAAACAGCAAATTTAACAACTCCCCTTGGTTTTTTTTTATCTGTATTTCATGGAAGCTTTGTATAATTTAATTATTTATATGCACAACAATACATCACCACCAATCCAAATTCAGACCTTGCCAGACAATTTGCATGGAAACCTATCACGGTTACCAAATGTGAAACTTTTTTGAGCCTAACCCTCAACATGGGCATTACAAAAAAGAATGAATTGTGGTCCACAGACCCGATTCAACATATGCCTGTGCATAGTTGCCAACAGTCCCGATTTTCCCGGGACAATCCCGATTTTGGGACCCTCGTCCCGATTGGAGGCTGTCCCGAATCAGGATTTTCCATAGGGAAAATCGGGAATGTTGTTTTTTAAAATTTTTGGAGCAGCTGGCTCCAGCAAAATGGCGGCCGGCGCCGCCGCTCGATCTTCGAGAGAGGAAGGGGGCTCGTTCCGTGCAGCCAATGAATTGGCTTCTTTAGCTGCACAGTCCCTCCCCTCTCCACTGAAGACACTGCGCCGCCGTGTCTTGACGAAAAGTTCATAGGCTCAGCTATTTCCACCGGCTCGTACTGCGCAAGCGCTGCGCCTGCGCAGTACAGGGGGTCCTTACTTGCCGAGGGGAACTTTCTCGACAGAACACCGGCCGCTCCTGGATGAGGGGAGGGTCTGCACTGAGGGGGGGCTGCATTGAGGGGGGCTGCACCAATAAAGGGGGTCTGCACTAATAGAGGGGGGCTGCACTGAGGGGGGGCTGCACTGAGGGGGGGTCTGCACTAATAGAGGGGGGGCTGCACTGAGGGGGCTGCACTAATTAAGGGGGGTCTGCACTAATAGAGGGGGTTGCACTGAGGGGGGTCTGCACTAATAGAGGGGGGGGCTTCACTAATAGAGGGGGCTGCACTGAGGGGGGGCTGCACTAATAGAGGGGGGCTGCACTGAGGGGGGTCTGCACTAATAGAAGGGGGCTGCACTGAGGGGGGGCTGCATTAATAGAGGGGGGCTGCACTGAGGGGGGGCTGCACGAATAGAGGGGGGCTGCACTGAGGTGGGTCTGCACTAATAGAGGGGGGTCTGCACTAATAGAGGGGGGGTCTGCACTGATGGAGGGGGTCTGCACTGATGTAGGGGGTCTGCACTGATGTAGGGGGTCTGCACTGATGGAGGGGGTCTGCACTGATGGAGGGGGGTCTGCACTGAGGGGGTCTATACTGACTCTGCTGGGGGTACCTGATGCGAGGACAGACTCTGCCACGGGCACCTGATGCAAGGACAGACTCTGCCGGGGGCACCTGATGCAAGGACAGACTCTGCTGGTGGCAGGCGACGTGGCTAGTGACACGCTCAGGGATCCCACTGATTCGGCATTATGGTGAGTTGAATGATTTAATTTTATATTACAATGTAATAATAGAAATAATGCGCTTCAATCATCCTGACACCATAACAACCATGGTGCTGGGATGATTGAAGCGTTAACACCAGGTGTTTGGAGTATCTTTATCTGCTGATTGTTAAACTTTCTAGAATACACATATTTTTATTGTGTAGGATCTCTCCCCCTTTCCCTCTCCATCCCTCATTCATCTCAGACTCTAACCACACCCTCTTGAGCCACGCCCATTTAAGCCATGCTCACTATTTCACGTCAGCCACGCCCATTTTTCGCGCGCCACACTTGTAGTTTTTTGCTAAGCCACGCCTACAAATGAATGCCCCACCCCCTAATTATTGTACGGCTCCGCCTACAGCCAAAAAAGTGTCCCACATATTTTTTTTGCAATGTTGGCAACTATGCCTGTGTTCTCTGGTGCAATGGCCAAGAAACAATATGAGACAATAATGCATTTCATGCATTTCAGTGATAACACACTCTGTCGTCCTGGGGTTACCCTGAATATGATCGGCTCTACAAAATGGACCCTCATAAACTACCTCTCCAGGAAATTTGCTGATGTGTATACGCCCCAACAAAACATCTGTGTAGATGAATCTATTTTGCTGGCTACCTTGCATACAAGCATTATCTCCCCAGCACGTGTTCCAGATATGGGGTTAAAATGTGTAAGCTCTGTGAGAGGGCAACAGGCTATACATTTAAAGTTTACAATTGAAAAGATAGTCATGTAGAGCCCCCTGGATGCACTGACTACATGAGGAGCAGTGGCAAGATAGTATGGGACTTGGTCTCACTGTTTTCCTTGGGGTACCACTTGTACGTGGACAACTATTTGGCAAGTGTGCCACTTTTTTGGACTCTTACCTATACCGCTCTGACAATAAAGAACCCTCTTTGCAGTTTAAAGTTAAACCTTCTCCTCCAGTGTCAGTGAATGGCCGAATGACTTATTAAACTCCCTTTCACTGAAAAGTTTTCTCCCTATGCTAGGGTCACCAGTACGGTATTTTATACAGTATATCACTATCATATCCCCTCTCAAGCATCTCCTCTCTAGAAATAATTGGTTTAATGTTTGTAGCCTTTCCCATTAGCTGAGATCCTCTAGACCCTTTATTAGTTTTGTTGCCCTTCTTTGTACCCGCTCCAGTTCCAGTACATCTTTCCTGAGGACTGGTGCCCAGAAGCTAGCTGCCATAACCCCGGTATCCTCTTCTTCAGCGGGCGATTCGCTACAAGATAAAAGTGGTCTCTGTGGTAGATTCGCCGCAAGATCACTTTTATCAGCGGTGGGAGAGGGGCCCCCCTCCCTCCGCGCTCTGGTGCCTTCCGCTGCTTACCATAGCCGTCGACAGAGGCGGGTCCGGTCACTTGCTGGGTATGGAGACGAGTGAGGGGAAGATGGCCCCCACCCGTCTCCATTCCAAAATGTCACTTACGCCCATAGCTCTTAAAGGGCCATTTTTTTAATTATTTTTTTAAATGACACATTTTTTCTTTTATTGCATTTTAGTGTAAATATGAGATGTGAGGTCTTTTTGACCCCAGATCTCATATTTAAGAGGACCTGTCATGCTTTTTTTTTATTACAAGGGATATTTACATTCCTTGTAATAGAAATAAAAGTGATTTTAAAAAAAGTGTAAAAATAAAAAAATAAAAGGTAAAATAAATAAGAAAAAAATTAATTATTTTAAACGCGCCCGCATACGAAAACGGTGTTCAAACCACACATGTGAGGTAACACCGTGATCGGTAGAGCGAGAGCAATAATTCTAGCCCTAGACCTCCTCTGTAACTCAAAACATGCAACCTGTAGAATTTTTTAAATGTCACCTATGGAGATTTTAAAAGGACAGAAAAGTCTCAACAATCTCAGGAGGGGCGCCACTTACATGTCCTTGGGGTGTCAAAATCCGAGGAATAGCTAATAGAAGTATGGTCAGGTCTAGTCAAGTAGGTAAAAAAAACGGCCAGCTTTGTTACCATGTTCAAATGTTTTCCGGGAGACATAAAGCATTTTTTCTTAGTGAGATCTAATAGGTGGTGCTCATATTCCCTGCGGCTGTGCAACCATGAGTCTCGGGCATATTGGATATGGTCTTTTGCATAAGCAGATTCAGCCGCTAGCATTGTCTGGCCAACTATTCAGTACGCTGCTGGGCATTCTTACACAAGGTGCCAGGAATAGCCATAAAAGTGCCCCATGGTGTAGTTTTGAAAGCTTCCCACTCCGTAGAGGGGTCAACGGTGGCCAAATTTGCATTTCAATAAGATGCAATCTCTTGTTTATACTCTCCCTGCACCACCTCGTCCTCCAGCCATTGTGAGTTTAGGCGCCACATAACGGAACCTGAGCATGGAAGGAGGAGGAGGTCCACAGAAAGAGGCGCATGATCAGATATTCCTCTAGGTAAATAAGACACACCAGAAATAAAGGGAAGCATAAGGTCTGGGGCAAAAGCCAAATCTATGTGAGACATAGTGTGGAAGGAATCGGGGTGACTGGAATACGGACAGACATTTGGATGCTTCCACTGCTATAGCTCAGTAAGACCACACACCTGCATCCAGTCAATAAACGAGGAATAGGGTCAACCACCACCCCCCAAGCGGTCCACAGCAGGGTCTAAGACAGCATTGAAGTTCCCTACATAAAGTAAGGGACCATTGGGTCTGGATAGAAGCAGAAGGGATCATTTAGACAATAACTCAGAGGAGAAAGGGGGAGGGACATAAACATTCTCCAGTGTAAAGGACACCATGGCAATTTGCATGGTGAGTATGATAAATCGCCCCTCAGGGTTGGTCCGAACCATCAGAACTTCCACCAAGAGGGACTTAGCTAACAAAATGGAGACCCCGTGGGAATAGGAGGTGTGGGTGGCATGAAAAGATTTAACCAACCAGGGACCAACCAGAGCTAGTCATTTTGTACTAATAAGGTGTGTTTCCTGAAAACAAATTACCAGGTATATGGAGCCTATATTTTTTAAGAAAAGAAAAGGCCAAGGACCGCTTCATGGGTGAGTTCAACCCGCTGACATTCAAAGAAATAATTTGTAATGTCCTAGAGCAGTGTTTCTCAACTCCAGTTCTCAAGGCACACCAACAGGTCATGTTTTCTGGATTTCCCTTTAGATCAAACAGCTGTGGTAACTACTAAGGCAGTGAAACTGATCAAATCACCTGTGCAAAATAATGGAAAGCCTGAAAACATGACCTGTTGGGGCACCTTGAGGACTGGAGTTGAGAAACACTGGCCTAGACACAGTAAATCAGTCAGTACATAACAAAACAGAATAAGGATATTGAATATGAGCAAAATAGTGCAAATAATACCACACATAACAGTCAAAATTAGAAGCACACGAGACCGTAGCTAAAAGGACCAGAACACCTAAAAAAAAAAAAGGCCAGAAAGAAAGAACCCCAACCCACCCCGCTCAGCCATCCCAATCACAGCGAGCTTTGGATTACGAATCAACAAAAAAAACTACTCAACCAAGGCTAAAATGTCCCGTGGCCTTGTACAAACCAGTGGGGGGGGTGTACTGAAATCACTGATGCTCAGTATAAGTGAGGCTCAGACACAGTGTAATAGTGGCCGACGACGGTGAGGGAAAAATGAGGCAGAACCTCCGTAATATATGCAGGGCAAGTAAACAGGATCAGTTGCGTCTGCGTTTGGGTGCGACTCCAAAATTGTCATCTAGCCAGGCCATGGCGTCTTTACACTGATCCACATGGAAAAGAAGAAGGGTAACAGCGCTCTCTGCAGGAACAACTCAATCCATACACCAGGTCCACTCACAGGTGCCGAGGCTCGATGTGTCCCAACACACTCCAATGCAACAGTAATAAGGAGAGCCGGCAAAACTGTAATTCTTGAAGTGTCGTTTATTGGTACATCAGAGTGACAATAAAGCTGACGCGTTTCGGCAATAGCCTTAGTCGTAGCTGACGACTAAGGCTATTGCCGAAATGTGTCAGCTTTATTGTCATTCTGATGTACCAATAAACGACACTTCAAGGATTACAGTTTTGCCAGCTCTCCTTATTACCTTTACACTGATCTGCAGCTGAGCAGAGAAGAGCATAGCATACTGCAACCCCTCTGTGCGCAGGCGATCTTTCACAGCTGCGAATGATGTGCATTGACGCAGAACTTCAGCTGAGAAGTCAGGGTAGACAGAGACAGTATTGCCATTGCAACGAAACTGACCTTTCTCCCTGGCAAGGTGAAGAATGATGACCTTATCTTGAAAGTTAAGGATCTGTGCAATTAGTTATGGTGGAGAATCTACTGTGCGGGTAAGCCGTGAGGAAGTAGGTGTGCACGCTTAATAACCAGAGATGTGGGGAATGCTTCAGCCCCCAAGGTATCCTGCAGCCATGAGTAAAGGAACCATTCCAGGCGAGAGCCCTCAGAGTGTTCAGGGAACCTCACAAAGTGGAGATTGTTCCTACGGGAACAGTTCTCCAGGTCATCTCATTTAGCCTTGAGGGCTGCCATTTCATCCATGGCCATACGTACTGTGACAGAGGGTGTAAAGTGTCTTCTATAGAACTAACAAGTTCCCTGTCGCCCCAGCCTATTCAAGCAGATTTTGCACATCTTGATTCAATAGAGAAAAGTCAATATGGATCATTTCTAGTGTAGTAAGGAAAGCTTTGCAATCTTGGATAGCAAGCATGATTTGTGCCAGTGTGGGTCCTGCCTTGTGCAAATCAGGATTATGCACAGGTTCTGGACTAGAAGGGGAGTCCTGATGGGAGAGAAGGTCTGTCTGTGTAGAAAAGATAGCAGGAGCAGAGTCACTCACCCAGGCTGAGGAGGCTTCTGCTGAGGAACGGAAGGGCTGCAGGCATGTCTGTAGAGTCGGCGCCATCTTGCCTCGTAAAACAAGCCAGCTGCTCCACCATGTATGGGGCCACCTGTGGCCCAATTTTAACCATTATATTATAACCATTATATTGGTTGCTGGGGATGCCCACCACTATTAGGGAGGACACTGTGCCATTTGTAGGGTGTAAAGATGCAGGATTCCCTTCAGGATATAGGAGATGAGCCAGAGCTGCAAGTTCAAGCGGCCACTACGGCTCCCAGCCATTGCATTATCTATTTATCTCTACAATAGCAGGCTGCACCTGGTTCAAGTGACAGGAGTTGCGCACTGATACAGATGGACTTGTACAGCACAGCTAGGGACTTCCATAGGCAGTGATTTTCCACAGCTTTTATCCATAGAGACTCTGATAGGACTCCAGCCATTACCCCTTAGAGGGGGAGGGGTGGGATTACAGGGCTAGGATTTGGGTAGTGTTTGGGTATTTGGTGGAGAATGAGGGGTGGGTGAGGGTTCTGGTGGAGAATGGGGGGTGGGTGAGGGTTCTGGGGGAGAATGGGGGGCGAGGAAGGGGAAGGAGGTGACCTATGGGTTTTTGTGATATTATCACTGGCATGTTGTATGTATGTATACATGTCTAATTTACAATATGCAGTAGCCTTGGCAGATGCTTTATCCTTTGTGGTGTTTTTGTTATGCGGGACCTTTGGATGCATCTCCCCATATTTAGCATTTGGGCACTGTAACCTTTCTGCACTCCCAGGATCTAATTTCTTGTAGGTTTTGGTAGATTCCTCCTCCATCCTCATTGGTGACGTCATTTGATTCATACAGGTCTCCTTGTAGACGGATAACTTTGGGAAATGAAAGTAAGAATTATTTGGATGGTATTGGTCACACAATAGTAGGATGTGGATGTGAGGGGGGTAATAGGAGGGTTGCTGTACATTTAAGAACTACTGCACCCATGGGAACACATTTAGTTTGGTCTGTTGAGTGTTTTATACATTTTCATGAACCCAGAACCCTTTCAGGTTGTTGGATCAGAATTCCCTTTTCACTGTTGGGTTTGTTTGGTTTCATTGACCAGTCATTGAGAGGAAAAATGGATTACATCAAATAAATGTACAATGTATACATACACACATATATAGACACTCAGAATCCTGATGATCCAGAACTAAGAATACAGAAGTGAAACATTCCATTCTAATGAACTGAACCAAAGAGATGAACACAGATTCAAGTTACAGACCACACAGCAAAGGAGCCCCACCCCGGATCATTCATAACAGAGCGTCATGTCCTACTCAAAGCCCATTTGGGATCTTAGTCTGCAGACAAATATCCAATATCCCTCCCGCTTACAGAGAAAAAGGAACATGTAATCACCTCTCATAGGATTAACATTGTTTTCTGTATAACCAAAGTATCACCTCAATGACAATCATTGAAATGTTTTGATACATTGGTGGAGTGTTTCTTCTGAATATTATACAAGAGATCATGTAACCGATCTCTCAGTCTCCTCATTGTTCCACCCATATGCTGGATTTGACAGATCCTACAAGTTACAATTCAGCCAATGAGAGTGCATGTACCCTCCTTCTCTATGAATGGGGGTGAAAAACAAATGTTATTGGGCTATTTGCTGTGCTGGTTGAATGATTTCCATTGATTTAAAATGGAAAATACTAAAAAAACAGCAACTAGATGGTGCTAATTCCCATGATTATTAGTGCATTTTAATGGCAAAAAGTGCAATTTTCCATTTTAAATCAATGGTTGGTTTAATACTATTGGTTTAATTAAGTTATGTTTTTCAATGTCTACTGTGCACTCAAATGTGCATGAGTATGATCTCAGTTTTTTAAATGAGACTGTGCCCGATGAAGGACAATATGAGGTCTATTTATAAATAACTGGGTGCACCATTGTGAAAAACATTCATCCAGCCATGACCAATTCTGTCCATATTTATTTAAATACAGTTATGGCTGTCAGCTTCATCTAGTGGCCATAGTGCAGTATTTTCCTGAAATACCTTAATCAGGAAGAATAGTACAATATTGCATTATAGGGTGCTTATGATCATAGGAAATCATTGTATGAAATAAAATACGACTAAAATTTCTCACGACTGGCCACATTTGTTAAACACATTTTTTGTTAATAATAGACCTCTAAAGGTTTGGGGCAGCTTTCGCCACAAAATGTACTCAGCCAGGTAGAGGTAAATACTCCATTTTTATTTTTCTACTGCTATCAATGGCCAACACAGTACAACACTTCATCCATGTCTTTAGTGATCTCTGATCTCCTTATGAACTGTTTCTTACATGATGAAGATCAGCCATGGAGTATATCTGAGGTGTATATCAGGGTGTGCTTCTTCCCCACATGAGAGCTGTGATGTCCAGCAACATTCATATAGAAGACATTTCCCACACTCAAGGCACTAATACACCTCAACAGTTGTGTGGGATCCCTGATGTACAGGAAGACAGGACTTCAGTGAGGAACAATTCCCTTACTCAGGACAGGAAAGTGGCTTCTTCCTCATGTGCAATCTCTGATGTCTGTAAAGATCAGACTTCTGTGAAAAACATTTCCCGCACTCAGGACAGGAATACGACTTCTCCCCCGTGTGAGATCTCTGATGTCTGTAAAGATCGTACTTCTGTGAAAAACAATTCCCACACTCAGGACAGGAATACGGCTTCTCCCCGTGTGTGAGATCTTTGATGTTTGTAAAGATCAGACGTCTGTGAGAAACATTTCCCGCACTGAGGACAGGAATGCGGCTTCTCCCCTGTGTGAGAGCTCTGATGTCTGGAAAGATTGGACTTCTGATAAAAACATTTCCAACACTCAGAACAGGAATACGGCTTTTCCCCCGTGTGCAATCTCTGATGTGTGTAAAGATTGGACTTCCGTGAAAAACATTTCCAGCACTCAGGACAGGAATATGGCTTCACCCCCATGTGAGATCTCTGATGATTATAAAGAGAGGACTTCAGTGAAAAACATTTCCTGCAATCAGGACAGGAATACGGCTTCTCCTCCATGTGAGATCTCTGATGTCGGGAAAGACTGGACTTGTCTGAAAAACATTTCCCACACTGAGGGCAGGAATATGGCTTTTCCCCCATGTGAGATCTTTGATGTTTAACAAGGTCTGATTTTTTTAAACAGCATTTTCCACACTCAGGGCAAGAATATGGCTTTTCCCCCGTGTGAGATCTCTGATGTTTAACAAGATCTGATTTTTCTACAAAACATTTTCCACACGGAGCGGTCACATCAGGTGTAAAACACCCGTCCTCCGGTTACTTATTTCAAGCCCGCTCGTCATGCCCGCCATGCCCTGTACGGAGGTGCTATAGGCAGCAACTACCTAAGACCGGGCGTTCAGTAAAAAGGAACAAGGGAACGAGGAAAAGTTAAAAGACAAGTGGAGAGAGCCTGGAAATTAAACCGTAGGAAGGGGTAAGTGCTTGTTACCTGGCCAGGGGAAAAACTGGCGACAGGAGAGGAAAGAAATTTGAACAACGGATGGACGACAGATGAAGACTGGCAAGTAACACAAGTTTATTTTTTATCTCTGTTTGGCTATTCTCTCTCATACCTTAGATTTGTCTACTGCCCGAAGGGGATGTGAACTCACAGAGGCAGGCGAATCTTAACCAAAAGTTTCTCTATGAATAGTTGCCACAGGCACCTGGGACTCACAGTGCTTGCAGGGTTACTGTGATTAGCTGCCCTTTCTTTATTTTTTGGTTGTTCTCTGAGTTAAAACCCACAGGAGATATAACAAGCTCTATGCAGGGATTTTATGGACAGAAATCTAACCGAAAAACAGAGGGGGGAGGTTGGCTAGCAAAATATAATATTCTGAAATGCAAGTACTGACTGCCTTGGATGTAAACTGATTGGAGCAGACTCTTTGCCCTGAGTAAAAGTGGGGCCCTGGAATCTTGAAATTTAAGCTGTTTAAAGTAAAAAACTGTTTGTACCACTCACCAAGGGACATCCGTGACATCTGTCAGTCTTGGCCCAGAAAAGTCATTGCCACTTCTAAAATTAAGTGTACTTAGTATTATTGTGGATTCCATTGCTAAACACTTACTTTAACCAAGTAGGCTGCTTCTGGTACAATTATATTTACACTTATATCTTACTGCCTCATATAGCAAAAACAACCACTCGCTATGGAGGAAAGGTGATCAGTGCAAGCCCTTTTACAAGGGGGTACTATCAAGGGGTTGTGAATGGCCATAGTAGAAGCTACACCGAAGGCTCACCTTCAGTTCACCTGCAGCCCAGGCCTTGAAAAGTTACTACCTCCTCAAAAGCTCAAGGTTTTGCAATAACACAGTGGGGGCTTTTTTCAAACACCTAATACAATCAAGTAGGTTGTTTTTGATACATGTTTTTGATACATTTACTTTCATATCTATATCTAACGGCCTTACACAGCAAAAACAACCACTGCCGGCGGAGGAGAGTAGACCAGAGCTGGCCTTATTTCAAAGGGTACTAATAAAGGGTTGTGAAGGAAGCTACGCCCAAGGCTCATTTTCAACAGTAACAAAAAGCGAGTATAAGGCCAGTGGATCAGGGCACCGATATCTGTGAGATTGAGGGATCGATACACTAAAGAGGCGGCACCCGTAGTGGGAGGACAGGCCACATTAAACAGCACGGTCCCAGGTTGTGCTACACAGAAAAGTGGGTAGTTGAAAACTTTAGACACAAAAAACTATTCACCAGGGCGCCGAAATCCTTAGACATAAGTGGATTCAATTAATGAATTGAAGGCAGTCAATTGTTAAGCAATAGCAGACAGATTAAGTAAACAAACCATTGAGGTTCGTATGAGCCAGTGGCAGTCAGAACTGGCTTTCACTGACCAGTTTGACTTAGGTCCTCCGTCTATAAGGGACCCTGAAGTTGGACTTCCTAATTCTATCAAGAACAGGGCCCTGTGATGACCCTCAGGAGATCTCCCACAAGTTTCACAAGCCCTTCCCGGTAGACTTTCTAAGCCTGGGTCAGGCGAGGCAAACTCAGGAGGTGCTTCCTTGGACCCAGGAGCGGGGTCTTGAAAACCAGGAGGAGTTGGGGAGCAAGCGCCCATTCCAAGTGCAGTAACCAAGAAGAAATGAAAGGTAAATCTACGAAGGGGGCGACTGCTAACACTGCCAACCCACCCAGGATAAGCGCAAGCCCGGGAACCATCAGAAAGTACATGGTACAGGATACTGGCAAAGACAGCCCAGGTAAACAAAAAGAGACTAAAAGCAAAACCCCTGAGTGCACCCCAAGGATAGGGACAAGACGACAGATAGTCGAGGCCAACATTCATATAGGAAACAGCGAAGTAGCAGAAGAGACAGCAATGGAACCCCAACAAAAAAAACTACTCCCTACTAAAGGTGAAATGGCAGAAATGTTTGCAAAGTTGGAAGTAACCATAAAGGGGGAAATAGGCTCTCTCCGTGAAGAGATGAATCACATGCTGCAAAGAGTGGAAGAGGCAGAAACAAAGATGGACAAGCAAGAAGAAGAGATAAAAGAACTCAAATCCCAGATGGAAGAGCTACAAAGAGAGCAGAGAAATTTACTATACAGATTGGAAGATCAAGAAAATCGGAACAGAAGGAAAAACTTACGGATCAGGGGTCTACCAGAGTCACAAGGGGGAACAGAAGATCTAAAATGTGACACAAACACAAAACGTAAGCAAGAGAAAAAATGGGATGATTCGCGCTATGTGAAATAGTGAATGTGTGGCCAAATAGTCACATCAAAACCACTAAATGCAACCTGTATAAGGGAATATATAAACTATATGTGCAATAATATGTAACAATCAGTGCAAAAAAATATATAAACATAAAGTCCAAACAGAATGAATCTGTTAGAAAATCATTGTGAATGATTAAAAGTAGTCCATAAAAAGAACCCAAAAATAGTGAGATAGCAATCACGGGTTTTTCAACCGCATGGAGCCTCAGATGTATGGAACCAATCAGTGCAAACAAATCACAATCAGTGCAAGCAGATGTAAAAATAAAGTCCAAACAAAATGAATCTATTAGAAAATCATTGTAAATGATTAAAAATAGTCCATAAGGAGAACCCAAAAATAGTGAGATAGCAATCACGGGTTTTTCAACCGCATGGAGCCTCAGATGTATAGAACCACCACCAACAGTAAGAGCCTGGCCGCTTACCAGAACCCCATGACCGCCCGTTACAGAGGGTCTAGAAGGGCTTTTGTGATCCTGGTGGTCCGAACTTTCCAGGAGCGAGGATGGAAATGGAAACTGGAAGGGACATCAGGTGCTGGAATGGAGATGGATGGGCCCACAGGAAGGGGGCTCAGCCCTCAGCAAAGCAATGTCATCATAGAAGAAAAGAAGAGGAGGGCTCCCATAGTGTAAAATCCGATAGCAATTTATTTTAGAAAAAAGTATAAACACTCACATGTAAAATACGACAATCAGCATCATCAGATGGAAGAACAGACTGTGGCACCGGCCGGATGACCACAGATAGCTCGTCCTGTTAGATGTACAGCAACAGTGGGAGGTGGCGCAATGATACCGCTCAGCCCTACGCCCTACGCAGCGTTTCGCAAAAAAATGCGTCTTCCAGGGGCACCAGAACAGAAGATCTACAGGGAATAATGGATGAAATATTTGGAGGTATGGTAAACCCCCCGGAAAAAACTAAGAAGATAAAGTTTGAGAGAATACATAAGATTAGAAAACCGGCAGAAATAAGAGGGGAGGTCCCAAGAGATGTCATCGCAAGATTCCACAACTATAATGACAAAGAGAAAATTAAGGTTAATTTGAAAAAGAACTACCCAGTGAAGTATGGAGAGACAAATCTGCAGATATTTCCGGATCTGGCAGTGGAGACGCTGGCCAGGAGAAGAATACTGAAACCACTTCTAGAACAGGTAAAAGTACACAATGTTCAATATTCCTGGGGCTTCCCAGCCTGCCTTACTGGATGTAAAGATGGCCGATCGGCCACCCTAAGATTCCCAGAAGAAACAGCAAAATTTTGCAACCGCTTAGAGGTGCCTCTGGTGGAAATCCCGGGCTGGTGGGTAAAGACTGGGGATACAGAAACCCCTGGGGAGCAGCAGGCTTGGAGGCCAGTATTTAAAATGAAAAAATAATAAGGGAAGCAGTTACACGAGCTAATGAAATAGAATTGAAGTAGGTTTTGCTGAGCTACGGGGGGGGCGGGGATGGCGGGGGGGGGAGGCGTGGGGGGGAACAGCCAGGCACGGGTACCCCACAGTTTCAGGGGGAGCATTGGGTCTGGGGTTGCCCAGTCCGAGCTCAACCTCAAGGGGGACAACCGAAGGGCCGGGAGGAGTTGGAGGGGCCACGGTTTTTCAGGTCATGGGATGGCCTAGCACCCCCACAGGGGAAAGGGAGGGACGGGGGAGAGGGGAGGGAAGAGGGAGGGGAAGGAGGGAGAGGGTGGGTAGGGGTGGAGGGAATAGGCAGGGGCTGAAGTCCGATAAGAACTTCCAACTAATAAATTCGTATTATAGGTCTCTTGGACACCACTCTGTTGCAGGGCTTAGGAAAGATTTCCTGAAGTACAGATGATTAACATAAAAATAATATCATATAATGTACGCGGCTTGAACGCACACATTAAGCGTGCTAACATCTTGCAGGAATTCAAATTTCTTGGGGCTGATGTGGTATTCCTTCAGGAGACTCATTTTCTCCTGGAGAAAAAACAAAAATCTTCTCCAGGGATTTTCCAGTTTGGTTGTACGGTGATTCACCCACACTGCGTGCAAAAGGTGTAGCCATAGGGTTTGCCAGTGGAGTAAGGTTCGATTTACACCAGAGAAGGACGGACCCGGAGGGACGGTTTTTGTTTCTGAAAGGGAAACTTAACGGCATTGAATGCTCACTGGCAAACATATATGGCCCAAACAAAAATTCAAATAGATATATGATCGAGAGGATGGCCGAATTTTTGGAATTCAAGGAAGGTCTAGCTATAATGGCTGGCGATTTCAATTTGTGCCTGGAGCCAGGGAAGGATAAATCGTCCCATGCGCGGGGGATGAGCTCGGCCTGGAATAATAGAGTGAGACAGAAAATGCACCAGTCCCAATTGGTGGACGTATGGAGGGCGCAGCATGTTAATAGCAGGGACTATACGTTCTACTCCCCCGTGCATGGGACTTATTCTAGACTGGATTTTTTTCTGATCGAACATCGCTGGCTGGAGGCGGGTGCTAGTTCAAATATTGGGGTAATGACCTTCTCTGACCACGCGCCTATAAGCTTAACAGTAAATACAGGACAGATTCATAATAAGAGCCCTAGCTGGAAGTTAAACGAAGAACTAATAAACGATAAAGAGATAGGGGATCTGGTGTCAAAGGAATTAGAGTTCTATTTTAAAACTAACGAAACAGCAGAGGTCTCGGAGTCAATAGTATGGGAGGCACACAAAGCCTATATTAGGGGGATCTTGATTAAGGCAGGTGCGGAAAAGAAGAGAAAGAGAAGGGAAGAAAAACTTGAAATAATGAACAAGATATTAGTACTTGAGCAGGTGCACAAAATAGATGGGGGGAAGGAGGTGCTTCTAAGACTCCATAATAAAAGAGAGGCCATGAGAACTTTAATTGAACAAGAAACATGAGTAACGTACAACCTACTAAAGAAAGAGAGATATGTTGGAGGAAACAAACCGGGGAAGTATCTAGCAAAGACCCTAAAAAAAAAGAAGACCAATAGCTACATTGAGAAAATCAAGACTTTAGACGGGGAGGTAAAGTACAGAACTAGTGAAATCGCCAAAACCTTTCAAAACTACTATGAGGGACTATACTCCATCAATAACATGATCTCAAAAAGCGAGGCAGACAAAAAAAGGGAGAGAACCAAAGTTTTTTTTCAGGAGCTAGGATTAAAGAAAATAGAAGAAATATAAATATAATCTATTAGAGGGCCCCATTACAGAAGATGAAATTAAAATAACATTGAGGGAGACGTCAGCGGGGAAAAGCCCTGGGCCGGATGGTTTCTCCGTACTATATTATAAAAAATTCCAAGACCTCTTAATCCCTAAATTATGCACATACATGAATGGGATAGGGGTAAAGTGGGAGATGGGGAAAGAAGCTTTAGAAGCGATTATTACCATCATATTGAAGGAGGGCAAGGACAGTTCACTCTGTTCTAGCTACAGACCAATAGCGCTTTTCAATGCGGACACGAAATTGTTTGCGAAAATTCTGGCCGGGAGAGTGAGGAACATTCTGAATAACATGGTCCATCCAGATCAGGTGGGATTCACCCCGGGTAGGGAGGGACGGGATAATGGGATCAGAACCCTCATGGTAACCCAAAAAATGAGGGACAGTGGAGCCCCAGGTCTACTCCTGTCAATAGACGCTGAGAAAGCTTTTGACAGGGTAGACTGGGGCTTTATGTTCTGTATGTTGAAGGAGATAGGATTTGGGCCAATTATGACCAGATGGATAAAGGCGCTGTATGCCTGCCCTTCAGCAAGGGTCAAAGTTAAGGGAACTCTATCTGAGCCGTTTGTAATGACTAACGGAACGAGACAAGGATGCCCACTGTCCCCCCTTCTGTTCGTGTTGACGCTCGAGCCCTTGCTAGCAAGGATAAGGCAGAACCCGGACATCTCAGGAGTATTTGATGGAGACGAAGAACACAAATTGGCTGCCTTCGCAGACGATATTCTTCTTTATATCACCAGACCTAGAATAACTCTCCCAAACCTGCTTAAAACCTTGAAAGAATATGGGGAAATATCAAATTTTAAGATCAATCCGGCCAAATCTGAAATACTAGAAATTAATAAGATGGATAAAAAGATCGTATGGTCCACAAAGAATTCCCATTTGCGTGGGGAAAAAAGGAGATGAACTATCTTGGGATAAAGATAACAGGGAATAGAGAGTTATTGTTCCAGGTTAATTTTGTTCCTCTCCTTAATGAGGTCAAGGGAGAGTTGAATAGAATCACAAGAGGACAGCTGTCATGGGGGGTAGAATTAACATCATTAAGATGGCAATATTGCCAAAGATTTTATTTAAAATGCAAATGCTCCCCATCCCATTACCACAAGCATATCTCAAAAAATTGCACTCACTTTTTATAACATTTTTTTGGAGG